>NW_019384340.1:1259790-1278688 GCF_000671375.1 Centruroides sculpturatus
GGACGATGCGGTCGACTTCCGTTGATGGAAAGATGTCGATCCGAGATCGGGAGATGGAGACGAAGATGGGTGCGAGACACACACGCAACAATAGGTCCGTCACTCGGAACTTTCGGGAGAAGAAGCCGTCGCGTCCTTGAATTTCCGGGGTTTTATCCGTTTTCTCTCAGATTCCCCTTTCCGATTGGTCTCTCCTCGTCACCCGATGACAATTCGAAACCTTTCGGGGGCGCGGGAGAGGTCAAAATCCAAGTTTAATTCGATCTCCAACCGGAAATGGTCGACGGACTTACATTCTTCTATTGTTCAAAAGTTAGCGTCGCGTTTTCATATCATAAAAATCTATTTCTAACTACTATATTATTTTCTTCTAAAACAATTATTTTCCGCGAATTTTAGTGAGGATTCGGACCTGTCCAGAGCCTCACATTTCTGACCTGTGGGCACTAAGATGGCCTCTTATAGCAGGCCAGCCCCCAACGGGGCGACCGGGTGGTGAGGGACGGGGCCCGACATTCCTTGGGATTCCTTGACGCGTCCGGATTCCCCAGAGCGGTAGGTTGCCACCTTGACCGCTCGGCCATCCAGCCGTCTGCCGTTTGATGACGGTTTGTCATTTGATGACCTTCAGCCTGGAATATGTAGCGCTTTAGTTCGGTTATTATGATCATATACTTCGATTCTATGCTAAATATTTAAATAGAATTATAATAAGTTTTTATATGGAAGAACCCAGACATATCCGAGACAGATCGCTTATAAAAACTTCGTGAATTTTCGCCCGGATTCGATCTAAGGTCTCCCACACCTACCAGTAACCGAATGGATAAAACCACGTGATGAAACTGATAGTCGCGAGTTCGCGCCTGACTAACGGGCTAATAAAGTGATTTTTACCGGGTTTTCTTCGTTTGTCTAAATACGGGCCAGTTTTTCATAAAAAAAACTTTCTCGAAAAGCATCTTACCCTTGGCAAATCCCCCATGTGTTGCATCGTATTCTATTACCTACCCAGGCCATCAGCTGTCAGAAAATATAAATTTGTCGTGTTCAATACATGAAACTGTGTTAAATGTACCCAATGGTATCTCGTACTTCGAATGACTAAGTTCGAACGCTTCAGAGTTCGAACTCAGAATTCGATAAAAATTCGTCTCGTAGTTCGAACTAAGTGCCCAATTAAAAAAAATCTGTTCGAAGCATAAACACAATCCGTTATGTGTCCAAGTCCCTCTCGTACTCGCGTTACGCTTGTATCTTTTCAGTGCTTTTTACGCTTTATTTTTGTTGTGTTTGAATATACATACTGTATTATGTGTTATTCGTCAATTTTTAACAATTTCTTCCTGCAATTTTCCTTCGTCGACATTTTTTAGGTTTCCCTTACGTTTTGTATCCTTTAGTTTAAAATTTTTCAAACGGAACTTTCTAAACCACATTTGACATTTTCGAAGTTTAGTAGTATCTTCGTCTACACATTACATTTTTTTTACTGTTTGTACTGCGTTATATCCTTTTCAACACTCATAAAAAATAATATTCCCTATATGCTTTTTATCAGTAAACAACTTGATGTTATTCAAACAAAATGTGAGGTAAAAACTTTAAAGCAAGCTTCCACAAAGAACAAAATTTCACACTATCTATAACATGTTAAATTTCACAATTGTTATATTTAAATCGCACATCTACGTTAATAGGAACCATAGGTATTTCGGAAGTTCGTATTTTAATAAAACCCGAGGCAGGCCGTAAACGTTTGTAAGTTAAACGGATTCCATAAGCGCTGTAAAATTATGCGCGATTTTAAATCAAGTTTAGGCTACTATCCTGTACAGAAGTTATAGCAATCGGGGTTTAGTTTCTGAAAATGAACAAACTACCACAAAATTGGTGTTGCCTTGAATCTTAATATGTGAAAATTTTATCAAGTTTTACACATAATGTTTTCCACAGACTAAGTATACCCGACAGAAGTATTTCGAAGTAATTTTTCAATGATAACCAGAGAGACTTAAGTCTATAATTTGAGCTTTTTAGACCTATTTGTTCATCCTCTATAACAGGGTTCACCAAACTTTTTTCACAGCGGGCCACGTAACTGAGAGAACGACGAGCGCGGGTCGCGTAACCGTTTTGTTCAATATAGTGTACTGAATACACAAAGAGTAAAAAAAACATATTTATTTACCAATATACAAACACGATGGCTGCACAAGCAGGTAATCGTTTTTCTTAGATACTTCATTGCAGGATTTTACACAAAAACTGCTCCTATATCTAAAGCGTAAAATTTCGCCGAATTTTTCATTTCACTGATTTTCCGAAAAATTATATTACTGTCAAATGTAAAATTCAAATTAGACCAATTTTGACATTTTTATTTACACTTGATTAAATTTTTTCTACATAGTAAGATCATCTATAATCTATGATATTACCATATAAATAATTATATTTTAGCTCATTTGTAGTACAGTGCGGCGGCGGGCCGGATGAACTCACCTGGTTTGAGGGCCTCGTTTGGTGACCCTTGCTCCGGAGGATTCTGCACTGCCGAATGAACAATAATAAGAAGAAATACAGCTTTTTGACAAATTTTTGCACTTTTTAATTGATTATATTTCGACAACTTCTTTATTTAAAAGTCTGAAATTTTGCACACTACCTAAGAAAGCAATTATCTAATTGTTATTTACAGGAGATATTCAAAATTACTTTAAGTGTTTGGGGGCGGAAAAATCAACTCTATAGTATCGGCGACTCTGATTTCTATATACCTTGTATATAGTCAGTCAGTAACTGTTTACTTGGCGCGGAATCTCTGCCATGACTCTTTATAAGTTAGACACTAGTTAGTATGATTGCTGAAATTATAAACACTGCACTTTTATTTATATAATGGATCGATGTACATTCTATTTATAACAAATCGATTTTACATATTTTTTCCTGGAATTAAAACAATCTCAGAATGATGAAATTTATAAAATGTACTTTAAAGTGGATTAAATAATAAAATTTTGATGTATATTGTTTACAATTACTTAAAGTTAAACGCTTGATTATGCTAAGAATTTTATTTTACATATAAAAATAGTTTTGAATTATATAAACGTGGAAAAGTATACGTAGAATGGATTATAGCGAAGCTGATACTTTTCGTTTTCAATGTACGAAAAGCCTTGTTTTAATATCTGATATTAAAATAATAACTAGATGTTTATTCTTGTTTATATTAAAGTTTTTAAAATCAATTTTAATTAATTTTCAAATCGATTGGATTAGATCGATGGAATAAGGCAGCGCAATCCTTATCAATCAATAGGGTCACCTTCAGG
Source organism: Centruroides sculpturatus (assembly GCF_000671375.1). NCBI lineage: Eukaryota > Metazoa > Arthropoda > Arachnida > Scorpiones > Buthidae > Centruroides > Centruroides sculpturatus. The sequence goes on from NW_019384340.1 coordinate 1,263,132, forward strand.
AAGACTTTCAATTGGAAACTGCACGTATCTAGTTCGTAGTCAGAAGCAAACACAGTATTTATTTTCTTACATTTAAAATATTTATTTTATTATTCACTACTGTATTCTCCAGATTTCACGTATATTTAAGAACGAAACATGAATAGTTATTTGAATATCATTATCCAAATAGAGACTTTTGGTTCAAATAGTAGTCTACAAGAAAAGGTCTGTTGTTAGTTGTTAGTTTGCCAATTGTGATGTTACTTGGTCAATATAAATTATTATAATATACGAAATAGCTATATTCGAGAATAGCAACTTCTAGCATATAATACATATTGAACTGAAATAAAAATACAGTATTACTCTTTCTGGTCAGGATGTTTCGTTTACTTTTATCTTATTCTCTTCATTTGTCTTTAACTTGTGTAATTTGCTTACGAAATAACCTAATTTTTCTTGAGGAACACTAACTTCTTTATCAATATACAGTTATTGTATTGTTCGTACTATTATTAATACACGTAAAATATATTATATCGCTACTCGGGTTGCACCGTAGTTTGCTCTCCCGTTGAACACCACTAAATTAAAAGTTTTATTAACATATTTATGAATAAAAATTATACGTATTTATAATAGTAGTATATAGGAATCAAAATGGAAGTAAAACAAATTGAAAGTGAAATTCTTTTTCTTTCCTTAAATGCATCAGCACAAATTCTTGGATTAATCATGCTTAGAAATCGATACTCTAAGAAATCCCAAATTAAATATTTCAAATTATATTCAAATTTTATCGAACTTTTTCTTCTCCTAAATAATTTTGCTTTACTCTCGACGATATTTTCTGATAAATTTATATGTGGTCATTTCTTTAATTTTCTTTTCGATTTTAAGCTTATTATTCAAGTCTTTATCATTGGATTGATAACAATTTGGACTCTGCAGTTTGCTTTTCTCAAGCGAGTCAGTTTAGAGTTTCCAAGTAATAAATATTCGTATGAAACAGATAAAGATTCAACCACCTTAATAGAATTCCGCTATTGTATGTTGTTGGTAGTTATAGTTTTGCTGCAAATAATACCTCTACTTCTATTAGATTTATTTTTATATCTAACGATGAAAAAAGCAACCGAAATTGAATATTTGGTCTGTAATATAGACTTGGCAGTATTATTTATTCTTATAATTGGACAGATTATTTATATATGGTTTTTTCTTTTTAATTGTTTTTATATTCTTTATCGTGGATTTACCGCATTGTCAAGTAGACTCGATAAAATTACTCAGGAAAAAAGTAATCTTGAATATTCCATTCAAAATATTATCGTAGAATACACGAATTAATGGAAGACATTCAGCTTCTTAACGATAAATTCGAAATGCTATTTGCTATAATGTACTGCTATAATTTGTATGCATTTAGCTTCATTATAACACTAGTTGCTTTTTACAATTTACCCGAAGAATTCGAAATAGGTGCAGTGATCATCATCCTGTACGTCATATATGAATATATGATAATTGCCTTTGGTTTGTCCAGATTGACATCTTCGGTAAGGCTTCTTTAATATCTGTATTATAGACTATTGTTGATGCCTTGAAAATTAATTACTTTAATTAATTCAGCTTTATGGAAACTTCAACAAAATCGACAGATTCTTTGCATCGAGATTTTCTCTTGTATTCAAATTAAAGGTAAGATAAATTTATACATCTGTACTTTATGATGATTTAATATTTTGTAAATTGTTTCTTAAATAGATGCTGAATTTCGTGAAGAGATTCGGGAAAACTCCGATTGGAATATCCGTGGGTGGATTTTTTCGAGTCAAACGTAATTTTCCGATTAAAGTATGGTTTGTTTACATTAAGGTATTTTTTTAATTGTTTATTTCTAATACAGTTTGTTATTTTCACTTTTAGATGTTGAGTAGTCTCTATTCTATTCTCAACGCATTTATGCAATTGGGAAAGACGAGTAAGTCACCAAAATGCACATCGTTTCACTTTGTGAACGAAAGCAATATTCAGAAACTATCGGAATATTGATACTGTTTGAAATTATATAAACTTTACTGCAGATATACCTAGGATTTTGGTGTATTCAGCGGTAATTCTGAACACTATCGAAATTTATTTTAAATGATCCTGTTTGTATTGTAATCGATATGCATATATGACAGCCGATTCGTTAGAGAAGAACTCGGTGTATGGTTTGAGGATTCGGACTACTTTCTTTCGTAAATGGACAGGTAATATGGTAAATCCACTTTAGAAGGTAACTCTCAAATGTTTTTAAGAAATTTGACAAAATATATTGTAAAGCAATTTTTAGTAATTTGTTAATACCATATTTTAACTTATTATTTCTATACACATAATTGATTTAAAAAAAAAAAAAACGTACACTCCTCGATAGAGCACGTTTTATAGCTGAAGTTTTAATATTTTTAATTTAAAATATATGCTATTCACTTTCAAATTAATAGTGTCTTTTCCCTGTACGGTACATCATACTTATTCGTTAGGAATAAAGTCGTGCCGTCATCTATTAACTGCTTTCGGGGAAAATTTTGAATTGAATTAACGCAACCTTTGGTTTGCATCGAAAGTTTGTATACACTTAATAGGGACCTCTTGCACGTAACGTTTTCAACTCTCCTCTTGTAATTCATCTCTCTAACTCCGTCCTAGAGATTAGGGAAAGACAGACTGACGGACGGACGGACGATAGTGGGAATTTACAGGTCTACAAATGCAATTTTTCAAATTGCGGCCCAATAAAATGCTATATTAATAAGTTGCCACGCGCATGGAAATGGTACCTGTACAGAAATGAAGGAAGAAGGAAAATAACAAGAATAAAGTTGTTTAAAAGAAATATAGACGATAATTTTAATTTATTTGATTTGATTTAAAATAATAGAATTTTCGAATGTCTTTAATGAAGCATTTAAATTGAAATTTAACTAATATTTGAACGTAATAATTTTCGATTGTTATGTCCCAAATTTATTGGATCGAATGTTACAGTATGTTTTGTGTTCTAAACAATGTTTTTAATATGTTTGATATTATGATAATGGTCCTTTCAGCCAGAAAAAAACTTTATGGTAGAAATTTCTTGTATATGTTGTATTTTTCTGTGAAGAAGTTGTAATTATACTGCTGAAGACAGTAGAAGTCTGGATTTTAAAATTCGAGTAGACTATCTTTTTGAATTTTATTAGAATGATTGTATTTTTATACAACAGTACATATATATCTAATTAATTAGGAAAAGTTTTGCATAAAATTTCACGAATTCTATGTGACAAATTTTGTATCCACAATGAGAACGGTATGTTGTTTCCTATAGCTTCATACTCTTCCTTTGTTTAAGCACTCAACTTGTGTTTTAATCGTAAATAACCAAATTTGGCTAGAGAACTTGGATGTAAAATTTGACTTAACAGATAATAAGATATCATATTTCTTACTTGATATTGATGTTTTTTTTATTATTCTTTCCCCCATGTGGGCTTCTTATAGCAGGACCATTATGGGTTTGGCCAGGCGGCCGGGTGGTGACGGACGGGGCCCGTCCTGTCCGAACGGTCCACACCTGAAATTTTCCTGACCCGTTCGGATTCGATCCCGGGTCCCCCAGAGCGGTGGGGGTTCGTTCGGGACCGTTCGGCCATCCGGCCCTTAATATTGATGTATGAAAATATTAAATTAAACAATTAATATTATTAATTTCATTGACAAGACTATGTCTTTTTATAAAATCGTACTGCCGTTTTATGTTACCAGCATAGAAGTATGAAGAAGTACACGTCGAGAGTCGATATTTGGCACAGAGTATTAGGTGGCCAAATCATTTGGGCATGAAAAAACCTAGACTCGTAGATAGTCGGGGGACCGAGAACCGAGTCAAAATAAAATACAAAATGGTGACTCTCTTCTACATACAGGCAAAACAGGCACCTCACCCAGTGGTGATACAGTGGTACCTCAGGATACGAAATTAATCCGTTCCGAAACTGAAATCGTATCATGAAAATGTCGTAAGGTGGATCATCTTTTCCCATACGATTACATGTAAAACCAAATAATTCGTTCCAACGCGAAAAACATACTCAAATTAAAGCCAAGTAATACATTTAAAAAAATAACTGTAGTAATAAAAACAAATAAAAAATGCGAACTAATGTAACGTCGTATGGTGAGGTTTTGTTCGTATCGTGAAGCAAAAATATGTTCGAATTTCATGTCGTATCCTGAAAATTTCGTATGCTGGGGCGTTCATAACCTGAGGTACCACTGTATTCGAAATATTTAACAAAGGGTTCTCTAACAGAAAATTTTTCCTTAACAATTTTTTTTTCTCGCTCAAATGGTGCATTAGCAACATTAGCGCAAAAACAGACCTTAAGATACCCATATAAATAAAAAAGATGTGTTCGCAAAATTAAGTCAGTTAAAATTTAACATTGTTTATGCCAGAACTATATTTTTTTGATAAATAATAAAAAAGAGTGTTCAAAATGGTTTATTTTGTACATATTTTAATATTTTTCATTCAAAATATTTTATAAACATAAAAATTGGCTTTTTTTTAATCAGAAAAAGTCACGGAAAACAGTTAAACAAGAAAAGCTTTTCTAAATCATTTATTTTATCGTTAGGTATTATTATAATAATAGACAGATGTCATCGTCTCTCGAAATACAATATCTTTCTTATTTCGCTGTTGATAGCCCGACACGTGTTTTGCAGCCATCCTGTATTTTCTCACGCGCGTGGGATTGTGGGATCTCTCTTATGACTGGATCTATAGTTCCGAGCACCCTCTCGAGTCGATCGCGATTTAACCTCGTTTCAGTCGAGATTGAGGAGGTCGATGGAGGTTGGACCAGGCGAACAGGGTATAAGGCTCTAGTTTAGTAGTGTTACAGAGTATAATACATATATCTTAATATATTTTTTAAAAGAAACAAAACGACTGAGAAATGTTACGTGTGTTTAACAACGGGTTCGGAAAACTTTGAAAATTTTAACAACGGGTTCGGCCGAACCTGTGCGATCCCGCTGAATATCACCACTGACCTCACCCCACCGAAGTTGGGTGGGGGATAGTACCACTTGCAGTCGTTCTAAGAAGCGAACTCCGACCTTAGGACCGAACACGTGGTTTCTTCTACGTTAAATAAAATTTGTAATTTAATTTTGTAAATTTGGGAGCGCTTCAAATATGACATTAAAACAAGGTTTTATGTCGTTACAAGTAGGTTTTTTAACATTATCTAGTATAGTAAAATCGTGGGACCGATAAAAATTTGACGTTATATTAGGGTCGTCGTTACATCCGATGACGTTATAATCGGGTTAAACTGTAGGCCTATATTGTTTGCGCAAAATAAAAAATAATTTCGGACAACACAATAGCCACGATTATTTTTTTCATAAACGGGAAATTTTCGTTAGGCATCGACAAAAATTCGACCCGGGCCGACACGTAACGGAGAGAAATTTCGAAATTGGATAGGTTAATTTCATGGAAAATGATGGTGGCCGGCGAAGTTTGAACGATGGCGCCCAAAAGCAGCGATATCAAAGAAGATAAGAGAATGAGAACGAGACCTGCCTCGAGCATCAAAGTGATTCTGTCTCCGAGACATGGTCTTGTCCCAAATACGGTTTTGCCGTTTTACTTGTTTATTTTCAAATATCTTTTTTAAAATCTTCACAAAATGCTCTTGGTCTCTCTCTGTAAATAATTTCAAAGACCCCAGGAAATTTTTCACCTCCGGAGCTACGGTAATAACTTAAATTAATTTTATATATCATTAATGAAAAACAAACGTTATATTAAATTATAAACAGTTTCCTCGTCGTCGTCGTCGAGGGATCGTCAAATATTTATAATTAAATATAAAATATTTATACATAAATAGTTGAACGACGGGTAATTTATTATAATAATCGGGTAACAAAAATATTAATAGTAATTTAAAATAGATCTAAATACTTCGCTCGAAGTGTAAAAATAGTCTAATAATAAAACTTTGAATGTGAAATTCAAAATTTTATTAATCTGTGATAAGCTCCCTAATAAACTACTGTCCTGATGGATAATAATCGCAACAAGAAGTAATTTAATAATTAAGTGGTAATAAAAGTTTGAATTTAAAATAATATTCACTCGTCGGTGTCACAATCTGTAATTGTTGGTTTCGGAAGATGATTGGATCATAAGTTTTACAAAGACTTTTAATTTAGTCAAATCTATGAAATATAATAATAGGAATTGAGTAAATTGAAAGGAAAATCCATATAAAGTACTGAGAAAATGAATAATTTAAATATTTTCCTTTTGATATTTGGATCTGTGACGATTTGAGGAATTCCCGTCAAGATGACTTTCTCTAATACTCTTCTAAGATATCGACTCATATCTTTACTGCTTGGATTTTTAATATATTCTATCATATTTGCCTCTCAACTGACGAAGAAACATCAGTTTAAATTTAGATATCAAAAAGTGGTAAAAATATAAAAACAAAACTTACCTTTTCTAGGTTAAATATGAATAATTTCGAGCAGAGTTGTTATAGAATTCCAGCCTATAAATATTACTTTTTCGTTGTTTGTATGATGCCTGATGGAAATTAATTGTAGCATTACTATTTAATCGGATAGAAAACAAACGAGCTAAATTAGTGATGAAATGTAGGCTATAAATAGTATAGTTACTTTCAATATCTGAAACTTCATTGATTAATTTAGTGAAAATGTACAAGTTCCTTTATTTATAAGGATCGGTTTTTAAATTTTAATCATTTATAAATATTCAAATTGAAAATTAAAACTTCCGACATAAATTACCTTCAACAAATATAGAAGTTTAAATATTTAAGTAGTTAAGTAACCGTATAACTTTCTCCAGATAACAGAGGCGGTGAGGGAGTCTGCATCTTAGTGCCAAGTTAGTGCCATCAGAGCGAAAAGAGTCTACATATATATAAATATATATATTTGTAGAATAACATATAAACTTAATATTTTGAATATGTATATTTGTTAAAATAACTTTATATTGTGTGTTTGAAAAAATTTGTAAATTATTACATCGATGACAATTACAGTCAGATTAAGTTTTAGTTAACGTGTAATAGGTTAAATCTACTTATATTAGTACAAAATTTATATAAATATTACAAAAGTATTTTACAAAATATGTGACTGTTTGCAATTACGGCTAATTATTCTGATCAGACAATTAAATGTATATTCATTAAAAATCTTTATTGTTATATTATATTTTCTACATAATAATAATCAGTAAAATAATAAAATTAAATTATATCATGAAATTTGTATGAAAAATAGTATTTATACTAGCTGAACAGTTTAATTAGTCGGTATAATTAGCCATAACAATACCTTTCAATTATATTAAAAATTCGTATTAAAAACCAAAAGACATTAGATTAAAAAACGCTAAGAAAGAAATGTCTGTACTTTCGTTTCTAAAACAGTAGATCCGGTTACGAATACCACTTATAACATAGAATGAATTTAAAATTATTCTGTTTATTCTATCGTAATCAGATATTTACACAACACGTAGGTTGTGAGAATACTGCTGCATTAAACACACATTAGTATAGTGCTCGAAGTGAAAACTATTGGTGCAAAAATTCTGCAACACCCCAAGCAAATATGTTTTTAGCGTTTGAGCCCATTTTGAAATGTAATGCCAAATCCAAACACAGTAAAGAATACATCATTTGAAGACAATTTTGAAAGGAATTCAAAACTACAGAGTTAAAGTATAAGCGAACGTACATAAAAATTATTTCAAAAGTTATAATGGAAACATCAACTCTCGAGAGTCGGATTAATCACCTATATGTTCCTTAATAGAAAGCTTGATTTACTATTAAATATTTTAGATTTTAAATTAAAGTAAAATTCGGAAATATTTGTAGTCAATACGGAAATTATAACTTTTTAAAATCAAAATATAAAAAATATAAACAGAATGTTCGATTATTAACTAAAAAGTCATCTAATTGCATTTTTTCGGTTCGGACGAGGTGGCATTAATTATTTTTAAGTGTCCTTTCATCCAGTCTTGTATCCGGAAACTACACCTCTCGGATGTCCCTAAAGGTGCCTATCACATTCACTTTTGATGGTCATTTCAAAGTCGAGAGTACCGTGTTACAATATTGTAAGATTGCTTTCTTCGTTTAAACTACGTTACTGGAAAACAAGAGCTTAACGAGTTAAGCTTTGTATAACAAAAAAATATCCTATCACCGAATTGTTATTTTATATATAGATATCGAGTATATTAGTCATTTCAGTATGACCAAGTTTGAAAGATGGGCAGAGAAAAAGAAGACCCAAAAAAAACTACTATAAAAATGACCCAGTCTAATTCAATTAGGTTTGAAAGACTGATTTGAAAGCCGTGAGAAATTCAAACGTATATGGCAGTATAGGAGATGTGATAGATATAACCAGATGTGCCTTAGTAAAGTCTTCAAACATAGCTACATATGTGTTCATTGACACGTGAAAACTGTAATGAGTCTCAGATTTGTATTTTGTTCTTTTTTACGTGACTTAAACAGTTTTCCGTGCTTCACAAAGAAAACAAGCAAAATTTTTATTTTAGCCTTACCCTTTGTTCTCCTCTTCTCACCATAATATAGAGAACGGCGCGAATATTTTAATTCTATCAGAAGTTTCGAATTTCATACGAAATTGTGTTCAAAACGACGTATTATTTATTACGTCATTACTTTCAAAATAGATTCAAAATCTAAAAATACTTGTTTACACGAGACGTTGAGAGACATCCGCACAGAGCTGACGTTATTCGAAATTAACGATAATTATTAAACATTATATTATGATCATTTATCGTAATCAAAGAGCAGTTATATTGGTAAAATAAAATTAAGTTTAAATTAAAAACGGAACACGGTAGAAAAATCAGGCATTCTAATAGGCGTAATTAAGTTATACAATATCTAAAATGTAAATATTTCAGAGAATGAGTAAATTTCTATCGTTACTTTATATTAGGAATTCTTCTGGTAATAATATGATAGAAATAAATAAAGATGGCTTCTAGGAAATCGCAAACTGCGATCAGAGATATTCCCAGCCAAATCCCAATATATCCTCCGACGTAGCCAAACAGTTCGATGGGCTGAAAATAAATATAATTATAAAATTTTCATGAAAAAATTAATTCTTCACGTTTCTTTTAGGTTATAAATTAAATTTACCTGAAACTTGGGTTTTAAACTGTATGTATATAATTCTCGAGTTTTAAATATTAAATGTATTCTGGCATACTCATCTCTAGAAAATAAGTTTTAAATTATCGTTTATAATTTTACTTATTTCTACTTGGAAAATTAAAAATTACCTGCTTTTCAGTACCTTCTCGTTAAACATTTTCTGAAACGTTAATAAAAGTATTAATTTCGCATTATTAATTTAAAAATTAATAACGTATTATTTAAAACTTGCATATTACTTATATTTTAATATTACTCGACTTACAGAATCGAATGTTTTTTCTCTCACACTGTATTCAAACACTGTAAACCTTAAAAAATTATAAATATTTATAAGTATATATACGTTTTATACTTATACAAGTATGTATTATTTATTAAAATTTAACTTTAATATACATGTAAATAATCAAATTCTCAATATTTCAACACGTACTGTACATTATCTCTTAATATCGCTTATACATAACAAAGACATTATAATGAATATCAGAAGTTATTTTATATGCCTAAAGCCGCGGAGCACCCGTGTTCCTAAGCCATTTCAAGTGTTCCGCGTACCGCGGATTGAGAACCGCCGGCCTACAAGCATATAAAATATCTTATGAACTAAATAAATGAATGAATTTAAAATAACTTTTAGGTAAAATTTTATCATCTTACATTTCATTTTATAAAAAAAATGTAAAATTATGTAATTTTAAAGAAATCGGTTGTAAAAAAAGAGAAAACAACAGACAATAAAGCAACAATTACAGTTGTGTAATGTGTAGACAGATATTCAACACGCTGCAGAAATTGTTATAATCGAAGGATGTAGCAAAAGTAGTCCTACTTCTATCATTTATAAGTGATGTGTCGCTGATCGAATTTGGCCAGTGGGATGTAGTTTGATAACAGTGACCTATTGCATCCCATTTTACTATATATTTATAACAAGCAAACAATAAAACTTGGCTATTTTCACGTTCATAATGACTACACTTATAAAACGAACGATATAGCGTTACAATTTCTATTAAACACAAGTAAAATATAAATAATATAATCTAAAAACTGATCATTTTTTAAATATAAATAAGTGATTATTTTTACAAAGTATTATTTGTAATTCGTATTTAGAAAAGTTCAAAAAAAGGAGAAAAACTAAAATTTGAGAATTAAAATGATAACTAAAATAATATGGATTTGAAATATTTTATTGTTTTTCATGATTTTATTTAAAACGTATATATATTTAATATTCTAATTTCTCGGTTATTTAATTAGAAATAAAGAAGATTGTACTTACTCGCAACTTTTTGGACATTTATCCGTGCAGAATTTCATGTTTATTGAACAAGGAAAATTCAGAAATTCTAAAAAGATAAATATGAATAAATAAAATGAAATAATATAAATTATATAATATGAAGAAATAAAAATGAATAAGTTATATTTTACTGTTTTTTGTTACTTAAGTGTGAATTGAGTATACTTAAGAATATACAATTCATACTTAAGGAACAAACCGTAATTTATTGAACTGCAATAAGAAAAAATTGTAGAACTATAAATTTCCACTTCTGTTCACCGTCCGACTGTCCTTCCTCGCTCTTGAGAACGGAATTAGAAAAATAAACTCTAAGACGAGAGTTCGAAACTACAGGGTAAGGCAGCTTCGATTAACTATAAAAGAACTTCCGCTGCAAACCGAAAGTTATTTCAATTCAAAACATCCCTTGAAAGCAGTTAGATATATGTCTGGCACGACTCCTTTGCTAACGGACAAGTATGGTGTACAGGGGCAAGACACAACAGTATTAATTTGACGTACAGAGAATATATTTTAAATGAAATAAATTTAAAATATCATTAATAATTGCTCGTTCATTTTTATTTCTTTTACTTTTCATACCAACTTATAAATAAATAAACTTTTACCCAAACTATCACAAACTTCATCAGTAACAAAAGGATAATCAGATAATATGCACCCACATTTTTTCAGCGAGAGTTCTTTTTTACATTCCGCCAGACAACGCTAAAGAATACAAATTATATTTAGGCATTATTGTTTTAATTAGAAATTAACATTTATTTTAACTCACATAGCGAGGGAATGAAAATGAATTGTTTTGCGAATCGAAGTAGTTTTCGCAGTTTGTGCTGAATGGAGAAGGTAAAAGAGTTTTTACAATCTGTAAAAGCAAAATTGAATATAAATTCAGTCGAAAGTAGAAGTATTTATTTCGAATTCAACAATCACTTGCGGGTGTTAACTGGACGATGTATGCGTTTCCTGGAGTCATAGTAATTCCACTTATAAATGGATTGACGATGTCATCTTTAGAATGAAATGATGCTACGACACTAATTGGCTTACCTGGATAAGTCGTTTCCTCGGGGTTAAATCTTATAAAAAGTGAACCAATTGCTTTTGTATCTATATGTAAAATGCAATTAGAAAGAAAGAAAAACAACGTTAATCGTAATTTTTCGTGTTTAATGTAACCAAAACATAAAATTATTAAGAAAGTAATTCTAGAATTTATATTACAGTTTATTGTACAGTACAAGAGAAGATTTTCGGTAGTGTTAAATCCAAACAAAAACATTTGAGATGTAAAACAAATTTCATCAAGTAAAAGATAAGCCCTTCGATATATATAGATACATGGAAGTATTAAATGATATATCTTTATGGCCAACAATATTAACAGATGCTATTATTGATCATATTCTTAAAAAAAACAAAAAGTATAGAAAAGGGATTTCTTAATAAACGAAAAAAAAAGTTAAGATAATGGAAATATATAAAACACCAGACGAAAAAAGTAACTCGACACCCGAAAAATTATTTAAAATACAAATTTACAGTGTTCTTGACACTCTATTGTGTCAAATAGATTGGCGTTACAAAAAACGAAAACTATCTGACGATTTTTGTTTTTTTTTTGTGGCTCGTCTTTACAATAAACAAGTGTTACTGATTTTAAAAAATCGGCTACAGATCTCACTATTAAATATCGCAAAAATTTAAAAAAGTACGAATTCACAAGTGAAATTGAAAGTTTTAAGTTTAAAGTAACGACTCTTATACAAAATATCTCCACTTAATATTCTACAGGCTCTTCATGATTTTGGTTTAATTGAGTCTTACCCAAATATCAATGTCGCTCTTTGAATATTTCTATTATTTCGATAGAATACAATATCGTTAAAAATATTAATTATAAAGATGTAATTAATGAATTTGCTGAAATGAAAGCCAGAAAAATTCAATTAAAATAAATCTTATTAAAAATCTATTGTAATGTATTTGTTTTATTATTTTCCCAAAACCTGGCGACTGAGAAAGGTCAGTCGCCGAAAATGTGTTGGTCTTGAACACAAATAATACCCACGTTTTACAACACAAATGGAGGAAATTAAAGACCTGAGTTGAACAATGGAAGTTTTTTTAAAGATTTAAAACAATAGCATGACTAAAGTCGAAGAAACACGGCCGGAGAGGAGTCGTGTTCGGTCGCAATCTCTCCCGCGCCCTTCATCGGGTTTCGAATTGTCAGCAAGTAACAATGAGAGACCAATGGAGAGGCGACTGCGGGGGAAAAATCTATAAAACCGCGTTTTCAAGGACATTAATTAAAAGTTCTTAGTCTCGAGTTCGTAGCGCTCCTTTCACAGAAGTTTTGTGCTCCCGTCTCGTAATCAACGAAACCAGAGTCGACGGTTTGGAATTGTCTTCGACTGCTAACCCGCAAGTTCGCCCAAGTGTTTCCCGACGATGACCGTCGAATACAAGTGTGCAGTGCGCCCCGGGGCCGACGCTCTCCGCGTCGTTTCACCGGCAGCTCAGCGTACACTTGGACAATTGAACTCTTTTTATTATACGAACTGGTTCGTCCTTGAATAGGCCTTACGCCGATTGTTAAAAGTAGCTGTAAGCATCATTTTTATGTTTAGTAAACGGTTTACGATAGAAACCTGTCTCAGTGATACTCCCACACGACGGAGTAGACCGGTCGGCTGTCGTTATACTCCTCACCCGCAACGGCTTACCTCACATATGTAAGAATCTCTATATCTCGAAACCTATCTTGAATTTTTTTCTCGTTTCCATGAGATTCGAGATCGACAGATTCAACTATAAATTCAAATATAACTATCGATTATTTACAAATATATATATATATATAATATATAATACTTACCATTATCAATAATATCGTGCATCTTATACCGCTCCATATAAACTTCAGGCTGAATAGAATAACAGTTCCTCTGTCTTAATAAATCATCCAATTGAATTGTTCGTAATGTACTACTGTGAAAAATAGATAGCCAACAGATATAATTTCCGAATTTTGTCTCGTAATTTTAGTACACATTGAAAATTTCTTACTGATTATCTGAAAGAAAAGGTAAAATATCTTCTTCTCTAATACCGTATTCATCAATTATTGACCGATTATACTCGTGCCAGAAGTCATAAGGAAACTAAAAATTGAACGAAAGTGTTAGATTATAACTCAATTTCATACAATTTTTATTTCAGATGAAGCAATAGATGAAGCAAGAACAATTGCTTCATCTGTTCATTTTTGGATAACGTCATCTCCAGCGCTTGTGACGCGATAAAGTTCAAAATTAGTGAATGGCTAGTTGTAATATAAATTTTTAAATAACCACAAAACAGTAGAAAAGAATAAAAAGGAATTTTAAAAATTGGAAGTTAGTTTCAAAATCAACCACTTTAACAGCCCTTATAGTCCAGACCACGAAAATTTGATCTATATCCCTAATAAATATGTAAATTATTTACAGAAATATTTTCAAAATGAATTATATAAATAATCAGAACAGAGAATTAATACATTGAAATTCATAATTCATTTAAAGTGTCTAAATCGTTAAAAAATTTGTATACAATTGTGAGAATCTGGAAATCGAAAGGAAAGAATTCTTAAATAATACTTGATTACTTTGGTAAGCAACTTAGCGAAAGTTTATAATATTTACCTTTAAATCTTCTTCGGTGAAGTTTTCCTTTTTACAATAATAGTCGAAATTTTCACACACTTCTTTGATAAGCATTGTTTTCACACAACTTCTTGGAAAATCTCGGCAAAAAGCCGTTCGTCGTACACTATAAATAATTTTAAAATATCAGACGTTTTTTCTCACTCGATTTACGGATTTTAATTAATTACATTCATTAGTGAAATGCAAATAATATAGTCTACTAAATTAGGAATAATTTCGTAGATGAACTTGTCGGGAGCCATTTATTTTTACTATATTCTATATATATATTGTGACGAGGCTACGTTTAACCCATCACTTGAACAGTGTTGGAACAGGTGTATTGCTTGTTCGGGGCAAGCGGTAATGCGGGGCAATTTATTCGTACAAGTTTTACAGTTCAAATCTATATTTAACTAGTAGATACGCTCGGCGTTGCCCGGCAAAAAGTACAAACAAACATTAAGATTATTAGCTTATTTCGTACTACTAACTCTTGTATCGTATTATATTACAGTATTTGATCTATACAACAAGAAAAGATTATCTTATGTAAGGATTTATCACACCGATTGAATAATCAAACACATTTTAAAATTTCTTTGAATTGTGTACAGTAGAAAAATAAAAAATGTTTAATGTAAAATGTGTTAGATTGGTTATGTAAATTGTTGTTGGTATAATCATTGTTGTTATATAAATCAAATACTCTAATATAACGAATATTCAAACGAAAATCACGTAAAGAGTTTGGTTATTTTGGCCTACCGTTATCACGTTTATTGCGATACCCGAATGGTACGGAATGATGCAATTCATTGGTCGAGTAGACACCAATCGAAAATATCGTGCTTTAAATTTTTTAAGATATATTTTTTTTCAATGTTAATACAGTCGAACCCCCTATAATTAAGGTCCCTATAATTACGATTCCTATAAAACTGCGAAAAAATTGTGACGGTATCCGTAAAAAAAGGTAAAAAAAAAACTCCTATAATTACGTAAAACGTCATCGGGCAGCTGAACTACTTTCCCGCTGTCCGTAGCGCCACGCTACGGAGAGATTTCTATTGTCTGTACAGTATTATATATAAATTATATATAAATTAGGTACTGTACATATAATTATATATTAACTTAATTTATTGTAACTTTATTATAATTATAAATACAGTCATACCCTGACTTACGCTACCCCGACTTACGCGAACCCGGAGTTACGCGATTTTCAAATCTCGTCGATTCGTCTTTTGTTTG
>NW_019384340.1:1278942-1286054 GCF_000671375.1 Centruroides sculpturatus
CAAAAAAAAATATACGTATTTTGGAAATGTTGAGTCGGATTAGTCTAGAATCGATTAATTTTATGGAAGAAAACCTTTCAAACAGCCGTAGTCCGTAAACTTGACACGTGTCGGGCTGTGATTGGAAGGACTCGTAAGAAATCGGATTCCTAAAGAATGGAACGTATCTATGATCTTATAGGGGGGTCGACTGTACTAAGAAATTGTGTCATTCGCAGCCGAATATCAAACGGTAATTTGCCAACCAATCAAATTTCGCAAAAACACCAACCAAATGTTTAAACTAGGCACCCTCGAAAATCGCTTCAAACATTTTGTGAAGGCCGGTACCCTCGTATTATGTAATGTTCCTATTCCAATGCAAATATACCGATGGTTTGATAGAAAGAAAATACTGCTGCGAAAAGGTGTTTCAGTTAATTCGATCAAAAATAGTATTTGACCTTCTCCTTGAAGAGAGCATGGTCAACGACTACTAATTAATACCGGAATACTATTAATATTTGAAAAGTGATCCGTTGTTGGATAGGTCGTGATCGAAGTTGCTAAGTTTCACGTCCGAAAGACTCGATATAAGGCTTGTTGAAATAAAAATATCTTGTAAAAATGCAAGAATAATTGCTATTAAATGATCCCGTAAAACACCTGGTGAAACTAGGTTAAATAAACAAAGCTTACTCGACACGAAAGAGTCCCTAAGCGATCTGTCAAGGAGGATGCATCCCGGAAAGACTTCTAGTAAAGCTTTTCGATTTAAGTGTTACTAACGCGAAGTAAAGCCAGAAAACTCCAGCGGCCACTCCGTTGGTCGCGCTCGAACCCACGACCGACTACTGGTGTTCGGTGGTTTATTCACTCGTTTACCGGAGGGTACTTATCGAGCTGCAATTTGAAAAACTGTAGACTTTTAAATTCCCACTGTCGTCCGTTTGTCTCGTCCTTCCGAAATCTCGAGAACGGAGTGACATAGATAATAGTCGACAACAGGCGTGGAAATTGTAATAGAAAGAGAACTAGGTTAACTATGTGCGAATTTCCGATTTGCATTGCGAGTTATTTCGATTCAAAAAGCTTCCCCCGAACAGAGGTAGATACGTAACCGGCACGACAGGAAAAGTATGAGGTACGGAGGCAAAACGCTACTATACACCACACAGGCCAGTGCTATGCGCTACCTGTCGGAGTAATGGCGCATCTATTTCGCGCTATGTTAATGTCGCAGTAATTCGTCATAATTTCATACAAATACAATCGATATTTTGAGGTGAATGAAAGACATGATCTAAGTTATAAGAATTTGAACTTAATTGCCGAGTTTAGTAGCAATTGGTGGAACGGCCTAAGAGTGTATAGAGTAGAAATGAGAAAACAAACATTGTTGTTTATGAATAGAGATATCAAATACGATTCGCTATACAGGATTAAGACGACAAAAAACGACTTTCGCGATGCACACGTCTTTCCAGTAGAAATATCCACTACGAGGAGCTTCCTTTTCTCATGCATAAATTTCTAATCGTGTTGACAATCCTTCCAGCGTTATTTGTTCTTATTGAGTTAGTGTTGCCGCTTCACAATATAAAATACTTAGCTTGAAGTGATCATAAACACCTGACAGAAGAAAAAAAAACAACATACTTTCCGTTATAATAATCTATATTTGAAGAAGGGATCGAAGCCCGTGATGCGAGGGTACGAGTGGTTCTAGTTGAATATAGTAAAACCTAATCTGACCACCTGTGTAAGACGACCACTTTGAGCCGGTCCCTTCAGGGGTCAGATTAGCAAGTTTTACTGTATATAAAAAATTTAACCGAAATATTCAAACGACAATGTACCATGATAATCAGATGACAAAAATATTAATAACAAGTTAACATAGACTTATACAGTTTATTAGAACTATAACAATAATACACTTCTAATTTTAGTATCGGTCTTTTAAAACCTTAATTAATAATATTAAATTTTGACCAATATTACCTAAACGAAAAGAACTAGAAGCTGAATAATGTTCGAATTTAAAATCCTACTCACCTGTTGGTATCACAAAGCGTAATTATCGGTTTCGGAAGATCTTTCACGTCCATAAATTTAATCGAAGCTTCTAAATTGGTCGGATACGTGAAATATAATAACAGGAATTGAGTTAATTGGAAGAAAAATCCAAATAAAGCACCGAAAAATATGAACAACTTAAATATTTTCCTTTTGGTATTTGGCTCTGTGACGATTTGAGGGATTCCCGTCATAATGACATTCTGTAACATTCTTCTAAGATATCGACGCATATCTTTACTGCTTGGATTTTTTATATATTCTATCATATTTATATCTCTACTGACGAAGAAACATCAGTTTAAATTTGAATACCAAAAAGTGCTAAAAATATAAAAACAAAACTTACCTTTCCTAGGTTAAAAATGAATAATTTCGAGTAGAGTTGTTATAGAATTCGAGCCTTTAAATACTACTTTTTCGTTGTTTGTATTATGTCTGCTGGAGAGTGACAAAAACACTAGTTTTTAATCAGATTAAAAAGAGAATAAGCTAAATTAGTAATGAAATGTAGGCGATAAATAGTACAGCTACTTTCAATATCTAAAATTTCGTTGGTTAATTTAATAACATTGTGCGGAGGGTTGTGTATTAAAATATTTAAATTGATCATTTATAAAATTGTGCCTATGTTAAAATAAATTAAATTGCGGAATACTAACAATAACCATTAATATCAATTGTTTACATTAAGTTGGAAATTTTAATTTGAATATTAGTCTATTCTATTGTATTTAATATTATTTAAAAGATTTAATATTTAGTAACTTTAAATAATTATACTTCTGTAAGTTTTAATATATCACTTTTTACCAGTGGTTTAGTTTATAAACTCAACCGACCACAGACTTCTCACATACTAGCCAATATTTATTTAAGAATTAAAACTGCAGTATGCATTTCGACAACTCAGTTCGCTTTTAATTTACAACCTTCCTAAGCGGACACATAACACATCGAGACCTAATAATCACTATTGCTTACAATGTTTTATAAAACACTAGCTTACCCATCGCTCATTGCTGCCATCTCAGAAGAAAGGAAATTGAAGCAAACTCGTTATGATAAAATTCAATTTACATTTTATCATTTTTATTGAAACTTATTATTATTATTCATTTTCATCGGGAAAACATTTCAAAGTGTCGTTTCAATTCTGTTTATTTATTGGAGTGTTTGTGGATACACTATATTTTTTGTTTTTCCGTCTGGTGCGTACACGAATAAATCGGAAGGTTTTAAAACGCGTGAGCCGGTCACATACAGTTGTCCATGCGAGAAACACGGATTATCCAAATCTAGCCCACACACTCGCTGCGATTGTTAGAAGCGCGATATTCCCCATTTATATATATATATATATTTTTTTTTAATCCTTTATAATTTTAATTATTTAATTGCTCCTTCCTTTCTTCCTTGGCGTGTTGCGAAATTTCTGATAGTCGGACAATAAACCGTTTTATTGTAATTTGTCTTTTTAAATTATTTCGAGTCGATATTAAAATTTGAAAAAGAAGGGATCCCTAGATCGGTGAAATAGGCGAATTTCTTCCTACAACTTGGTCGTTGTTCGGGATAAAGTTAAGGTTTTAACGAAGTTCGAGCGAAAACATAATTACCAAAAAAAGTTGAAATAAAGTGATTAAACAAAAATTATTACTACAAATATCGTAAATAACAGTTCACAATTTTTTGAAGAGGGGAAAGGTCTTCACAATTTGAAATCGATCGAACTGACGATGCTCATATACACTCTCGCCATCTATCGTAGGATAAATGTACTATGCCAGAAACCTTCACGGAGTATATTAAACAACTTCCCAAAGTTTCGTGGCAATTGGATAAATGGTGTGGTAATGCATGAAGGACAGACAGACACACACATTCATTTTTATATATAGATTATCTGCAGCCATAAACTTAATAACATAACTACACTTTATATACAATTTTTAAATAATTACGTTTATTTTTTATCACTATTTTCAATGCTGTTATCAACCAATTTGTATAAAACAAATTCCATCGCTTATTCTTTTCAGCAACTGTTCTCCTCCAGTAAGCGTACAAATTGTAACAACGCACCAAAACTGCCGTTCACTCTTTACCGTTCTCGTAATATTTTAGTTTGTAAACAGCAAACCACCTTATTTAACCGGCACTATTTTTAATAAAACCTATTTAGTGCCTACATTCCTCTATTTCCAATTTTTATTACATCTCCTTTTTTCCTATATTATTCTCACACACACTTTAAGCATTACAGTCTTCTTCGGTTTCGTTGCCTGATATGGAGATTTCAGCCAACCTTCTCCTTCCGAACAGTTTATATGCAGGTGTTAGCCTATCGCGTTTGTTCCTCCGACCGAGAGCGCTATATTCTACTAATAGGCATATCGACTATCTATATTAATTTAAGCAATAGCGCCCTCTTCCTATTTCCATTTCATATATTTTTTAAATAATAGTGCCAATTTACCCCCCTTAAATTATTATTTATTTTTCAGGTCTTACACTTAATTATTTCCAAATGTTCTAACAATTTCCATTTATACATATTTTGTTCCGTTTTTTTTTATTCTAACGCTATTTAAACGAAAGGAGTAGTAGTAAATTAAAAAGTGCCAGGGCCCTAACCAGCGCCTCCAGTTCCAATCACCACTGTCAATGAAGACGCCATCGTTTATGGAATTTTGTACGGGCAAAGCACAACTTTGTGGCACAATGTTTGCAACCAATATACAGTGGTACCTCGGTATACGTCTGCTTTAGAATACGTCAAATTCGGAATACGTCCTGTTTGGACGAAACAAATTTTGCTGGATATACGACTTTTATTCGGTATACGACTTAATTCAATTGTACGCGCCATCTATGAACAAGTAGCGCTATCGGTGTATTATACCCTAGACGTTCGCGGTGCCACAGTTTATAACTTTGTTAAATTTCTTTTTATTTTAATTTGTAAGTAAAATGTTATTATTTTTATTAATCATGAATTGCAAAAATGCAGCAGAAAAATAAAAAAAAAGACTAAATTCACAATGAAATTGAAAAAAAGAGATTGTTGAGAAATATGAAGGTGGCACGCGTGTTCAAGATTTAACTGTTGCATACCGTATTCCGAGAACGACGATACCGACAATCGTGAAAAATAAAGACATTATTAAATTTGATAACGTCGCGAAAGGGGTTAAATCAATTTCTAAACAGAGATCGAAGACATTAGATCGTGTTGAGAAATTGCTTTTACTTTGGATAACTGAAAAACAGTATGCTGGTGACAGCGTATCAAAAGCAATTATTTGCGAGAAAGCTAAAAAGATACATGCTGATCTCACGAAAAATCAACCAGGAACTAGCCAGGAAAGCGAGGTGTTTAAAGCCAGCCACTTTTTTTTAATTGAGAACGGATTAATCATTTTTACATTACTTCTTATGGGAAAGGTTGGTTTGGTATACGTCCTATTCGGTATAAGTCCAAACATCGGGAACGGATTAAGGTCGTATACCGAGGTTCCACTGTATTAGTAATCAGAGTCAAAAATTCGTGATAAAAATTTTCTTAGATTAATGGCCAACATGCGTAGTCTAAAGTCAAACCAAATTTTGCAAAGAACAAGGGCTTCCAAAATGCATACTGAAATTTTAATTCTTAAATAAACATTGGCTAGTATGTGAGAAGTCTGTCGCCGGTTGAGTTTATGAACTAAACCACTGGTAAAAAGACAGTGATACATTAAAACTTATAAAAGTATAATTATTTAAAGTTGCCTAATATTAAATATTTTAAACAATATTAAATACAGTAGAATAGTCCAATATTAAAATTAAAATGTCCACATTTTAATTAATATAAACAGTTAACGTTAATGATCATTGTTAATAACTTAGTATTCCGCAATTTAATTTATATTAATTTAGGCACAATTTTATAGATGATCGATTTAAATATTTTTAATACACAACCGAACTCCGCACAATGTTATTAAATTAACCAACGAAGTTTTAGATATTGAAAGTAGCTGTAATATTTATCGCCTGAATTTTATTACTAATTCAGCTTATTCTCATTTTAACCTGATTAAAAATTAGTGTTTTCATTACTCTCCAGCAAACATCATACAAACAACGGAAAATAATATTTATAGGTTTATTCTATAACAACTCTGTTATAGAATAAACCTATAAATATTACTTTTCCGTTTGAAACTATTCATTTTTAATTTACGAAAGGTAAGTTTCGTTTATATTTTTAGCACTTTTTGGTATTCAAATTTAAATTAATATTTCTTCGTCAGTTGAGAGGCAAATATGATAGAATATATAAAAAATCCAAGCAGTAAAGATATGAGTCGATATCTTAGAAGAATGTTAGAGAATGTCATCTTGACGGGAATTCCTCAAATCGCCACAGAGCTAAATACGAAAAGGAAAATATTTAAGTTATTGTAAAAGCCTTACTGTCCTTAAATTTTGATATTTTATTGTTAATTGTCTACTTGGACTTTACCTATTAATAGGACTATACGTGTTTCGGGCTAGCATGCCGCATGCTAGCCCGAAACACGTATATGTGTACAGAAATTACTACTACAGATGATATAATAAAGAAATTTTGTTCTTTCCTGAACTAACTCTCAGTACTGTGCCGATCTTTGAACAACAGTATAAAGTCTTATTAATAAGTAAAGTCCAAGTAGACAATCTATACTAATATAATAAAGAGGTAATGTTTGTATGTAAGTTTGGATGCAGCAAGTAATCTCCAAAACTACTCATCCGATTTCAAAAATTTTTTCACCAATATTTAGAATGGAACTTCAGGGTGGACATAGGCTGTATATTATTCTGTTAAACATGGGGGATGGACCGTACTTTACGGTAAGCCTTACGGGGAAGGCTTGCCGTAAAGAACTGTCCATCTCCCATGTTTAACGGAATAATATACAGGCTATGTCCACCCTGAAGTTCCATTCTAAATATTGGTAAAAAAATTTTTGAAATCGGATGAGTAGTTTCGGAGATTACCTGCTGCATACAAACTAACATAC
>NW_019384340.1:1286112-1312381 GCF_000671375.1 Centruroides sculpturatus
TTTTTGCGTTTTTGATTGCGTTTTAATAGGGTACGTCAACACAATGTACACAAAGAAGGGATTTTTCGACATTCCCCCGCGGGGGAGAGGGACAGGATTAAGGCTTACTGTGAAAAACTTGGCTTCTATTATACTATTTTAGATGCGGGTTTTTGCATTTTTGATTGCGTTTTAATAGGGTACGTCAAGAGAATGTACACTAAGAAGAAATTTTAAGAAAAATTTTCTCCTAGGGGGGAAGTGTTATACATTTGTAATAGATACATTTTGAGCCACAACAAGGCGTGGCGGGGTCTGCTAGTTAACAATAAAATATTAAAATTTAAGGACAGTAAGGCTTTTACAATTAGTAAGATTATTAGCTTATTTCACACTTCTAACCCTTGTATTGTATTATATTATAGTATTTAATCTGTATAACAAGAAAAGATAATATCACACCGAGGAATAGAAATTATCACACCGAGTAAATAATCAAACACATTATAAAATGTCTTTGAATTGTGTACAGTGGAGGAATAAAACATGTTTAATGTAAAATGTGTTAGATTGGTCACTCGGTGCGATAAACCCTTACGTAAGATAATCATTGTCGTTATATGAATCAAATTCGCTAATATAACAAATATTAAATAGAAAACCATGTAAAGAGTTTGGTTATTTTAACCTATCATTATCACGTTTATCGCGATACTCGGAGGTACGGAATGGTGCAATTCATTAGTCGAGTAGACACCAATCGAAAATATCGTACTTTAAATTTTTTAAGATATATTTTTCCCAATGTTAATACTAACAAATTGTGGCATTCACAGCCGAATATCAAACGGTAATTTGCCAACCAATCAAATTTCGCAAAAACACCGATCAAATGTTTAAACTCGGCACTCGAAAATCGTTTAAAACATTTTGTGCAGGCCGGTACCCTCGTATTATGTAATGTTCCTATTTCAATGCAAATATACCGATGGTTTGATAGAAAGAAGATACTGCTGCGAAAAGGGGTTGCAGTTAATTCGATCAAAAATAGTAGTTGACCTTCTCCTTGAAGAGAGCATGGTCAACGACTACATGGTCAACGGTGGTTTTATTCACTCGTTTACCGGAGGGCACTTATTGAGCTGCAATTTGAAAAACTGTAGACTTAAAAGTCTACAGTTTTGCAAATTGCAGCTCAATAAGTGCCCTCCGGTTTAAATTCCCACTGTCGTCCGTTTGTCTCCTCCTTCCGAAATCTCGAGAACGGTGTGAGCTACCTGAAAGCCGAGAACAGGCGTGAAAATTGTAATATAAAAAGAACTAGATTAACTGTGTGCGAACTTCCGATTTGCATTGAGAGTTATTTCGATTCAAAAAGCTTCCCCCGAACAGAGGTAGATACATAACCGGCACGACAAGAAAAGTATGAGGTACGGAGGCAAAACGCTACTATACACCACACAGGCCAATGCTATGCGCTACCTGTCGCAGTAATGGCGTAATGGCGCATCTGTTTCGCGCTATATTATTGTCGCAGTAATTCGCCATAATGTCATACAAATACAATCGATATTTTGAGGCGGGATGTAGGACATGACTAATGGCTGTTATACACGGTAAGGAAATCCTCAAAGGATGTGCTTAACAGACGAAAAAAACTCGGATATAACTGGCTGGTTCGAACATAGTAATTTACAAAACTTATTAAAATATCTCCCAACGTATAAAGAATTATTTTTATTTAAAAATGGATAGATAGAAAAAAAATTCACGGTTAATCCTCAAAGGATTTCCTTACCGTGTATAACAGCCTTAAGTTATAAGAATTTGAACGTAATTGCCCAGTTTCGTAGCAATTGGTGGAACGGCCTAGGAGTGAATAAAGATTAAATAAAAAAACATTCTTATTTATAAATAGAGATATTAAATACAATCCGCTGCACAGGATTACGACGACAAAAAAGCGACTTTCACGATGCACACGTCTTTCCATTAGGAATATCCTCTACGAGGAGCTCCTTTTTTCAGGCCAAAAATGCCCGTGATGCGAGGAAACGAACGGTAATAGTTAGATATAGTGAAACCTGCTTATCTGACCACCTGTGTAAGACGACCACTTTCAGCCGGTCCCTTCAGTGGTCAGATCAGCAGGTTTTACAGTATACAAAAAAATTAACAGAAATATTCGAACGACAATGTATTGTGATAATCAGATGACAAAAATATTATTAATAAGTTAACACAGACGTATAGTTTATTAGAACTATTTATAGACCGATACTAAAATTAGAACTTTTACAACATTAATTAATAATACTGTATTAAATTTTGATCAACATTACCTAAACGAAGAGAACTAGAAGCCGAATAGTAATAAATGTTCGAATTTAAAATTCTACTCTTGGTGTAACGAACTGTAATTATCGGTTTCGGGAGACCTTTCACGTCCATAAATTTAATCGAAGCTTCTAAATTGGTCGGATATGTGAAATATAATAAGAGGAATTGAGTTAATTGGAAGAAAAATCCAAATAAAGCACCGAAAAATATGAACAACTTAAATATTTTCCTTTTGGTATTTGGCTCTGTGACGATCTGAGGGATTCCCGTCATAATGACATTCTCTAACATTATTCTACGATATTGACGCATATCTTTACTGCTTGGATTTTTTATATATTCTATCATATTTGCCTCTCAACTGACGAAGAAACATTAGTTTAAATTTGAATACCAAAAAGTGCTGAAAATATAAAAACAAAACTTACCTTTCCTAGGTTTAAAATTAGTCGTTTCGAGCAGAGTTGTTATAGAATTCGAGCCTGTAAATATTACTTTTCCGTTGTTTGTGTGATGTTTGCTGGAGAGTAATGAAAACACTAGTTTTTAGTCACGTTGAAATGAGAATAAGCTGAATTAGTAATGAAATGCAGGCGATAAATAGTACAGCTACTTTCAATATCTAAAACTTCGTTGGTTAATTTAATAACATTATGCGGAGTTCGGTTGTGTATTAAAAATATTTAAATCGATCATCTATAAAATTGTGGCTAAATTAATATAAATTAAATTGCGGAATACTAAGTTACTAACAATGACCATTAACGTTAACTGTTTATATTAAAATGTGAACATTTTAATTTTAATATTGGACTATTCTACTGTATTTTAATATTGTTTATAATATTTAATATTTAGTAACTTTAAATAATTATACTTCTGTAAGTTTTAATATATCACTGTCTTTTTACCAGTGGTTTAGTTCATAAACTCAACCGACGACAGACTTCTCACATACTAGCCAATATTTATTTAAGAATTAAAACTCCAGTATGCATTTTGACAACTCAGTTCGCTTTTAATTTACAACCTTCCTAAGCGGACACATAACACATCGAGACCTAATAATCACTACTGCTTACAATGTTTTATAAAACATAATTTGCAGCCATAAACTTAATAACATAACTATACTTTATTTACAATTACAATTTTTAAACAGTTATATTTATTTTTTATCACTATTATCAATGCTGTTATCAATCAATCTGCATAAAACAAATTCCGTCGCTTATCCTTTTCAGCAACTGTCCAATTTTAATTCTTAAATAAACATTGGCTAGTATGTGAAAAGTCTGTCGTTAATTGAGTTTATGAACTAAACCACTGGAATAAAGACAGTGATATATTAAAACTTATAAAAGTATAATTATTTAAAGTTACTGAATATTAAATATTTTAAACAATATTAAATACAGTAGGATAGGCTAATATTAAAATTAAAATGTCCACATTTTAATTAATATAAACAGTTAACGTTAATGATCATTGTTAATAACTTAGTTTTCCGCAATTTAATTTATTTTAATTTAGGCACAATTTTATAAATAATTGATTTAAATATTTTTAATACACAACCGAACTCCGCACATTGTTATTAAATTAACCAACGAAGTTTCAGATATTAAAAGTAGCTGTACTATTTATCGCCTGCATTTCGTTACTAATTCAGCTTATTCTCATTTTAACCTGATTAAAAATTAGTTTTCATTATCCTCCAGCAGACATCACACAAACAACAGAAAAGTGATATTTATAGGCTCGAATTGTATAACAACTCTACTCGAAACTATTCATTTTAAACCTAGGAAAGGTAAGTTTTGTTTTTATATTTTTAGTACATTTTGGTATTCAAATTCAAACTAATGTTTCTTCTTCAGCTGAAATATAAATATGATAGAATATATAAAAAGTCCAAACAGTAAAGATATGAGTCGATATCTTAGAAGAATATTAGAGAATGTCATCGTGACGGGGATTCCTCAGATCGTCACGGAACCAAATATCAAAAGGAAAATATTTAAGTTGTTCATATTTTTCGGTGCTTTATTTGGATTTTTCTTTCAGTTAACTCAATTCCTGTTATTATATTTCACATATCCGACCAATTTAGAAGCTTCGATTAAATTTATGGACGTGAAAGATCTCCCGAAACCGATAATTACAATTTGTGACACCAACGGGTGAGTAGGATTTTAAATTCGGACATTTATTACTATTCGGCTTCTAGGTCTCTTTATTTAGGTAATATTGGCCAAAATTTAATATCATTAATTAAGGTTTTAAAAGTCCGATACTAAAATTAAAAGTGTATTATTCTTATAGTTGTAATAAACTGTATAAATGTATGTTAACTTGTTATTAACATTTTTGTCATCTGATTAAGATAGTGCATTGTCGTTCGAATATTTCTGTTAAATTTTTTATATACAGTAAAACCTGCTAATCTGACTTCTGAAGGGATCGGTTCAAATTGGTCGTCTTACACATATTATCAGGTTAGCGGGTTTTACTCTATTTGAATTGAACCATTCGTACCCTCGCATCACGGGCTTCGATCCCTTCTTCAAATATAGACTATAATAATGAAAGATATGGTTTATTTTTTCTGTTTGTTTATGACCACTTCAAACTAAGTATTTTATATTGTGAAGCGGCAACACTAACTCAATAAGAACAAATAACGCCGGAAGGATTGTCAACACGATTAGAAATTTTTGGCGTTAGAAAAGGAGCTCCTCGTAGTGGATATTCCTACTGGAAAGACGTATGCATCGCGAAAGTCGCTTTTTCGATTAGTGTCTACTCGATTAATAAATTGCACCATTCTGTACCATCCGAGTGTCGCGATAAACGTGATAATGATAGGTTAAAATAACCAAACTCTTTACATGGTTTTCGTTTTAATATTTGTTATATTAGTGTATTTGATTCATATAACAACGATGATTATATTACGTAAGGGTTTATTTCACCGAGTGACCAATCTAACACATTTTACATTAAACATGTTTTATTCCCCTACTGTACACAATTCAAAGAAATTTTAAAATGTGTTTGATTGTTTACTCGGTGTGATAAATCCTTACGTAAGATAATCTTTTCTTGTTATATAGATCAAATACCGTAATATAATACGATACAAGAGTTAGTAGTACGAAATAAGCTAATAATCTTAATGTTTCTTGTTACTTTTTGCCGAGCAAAGTCGAGCGTATCCGCTAGTTAAATATAGATTTGAACTGTAAAACTCGTACGAATAAATTGTCCCGCTCTACCGTTTGCCCCGAATATGCAATACACCTGTTCCAACACTCTACAAGTTATGCGTTGAACGTACAATATATATATAGAATATAGTAAAAATAAAGGGGTTCGTACAAGTTCATCTGCGAAATTATTACTAATTTAGTATATTATTCGTATTTCACTGATTAATGTAATTAGTTAAAATCCGCAAGTCGAGTGAGAAATAACGTCTGATATTTTAAAATTATTTATAGTGTACGACGAACAGACTTTTGTCGAGATTTTCCAAGAAAATGTGAGAAAACAATGCTTATCAAAGAAGTGTGTGAAAATTTCGACTATTTTTGTAAAAAGGAAAACATCACCGAAGAAGATTTAAAGGTAAAATATTATAAACTAAGTTGCTTATCAAATTAATCAAGTATTATTTAAAAATCAATTGTATACAAATTATTTATCGAGTTAGATACTTTAAATAAATTATGAATTTCAATGTGTTAATTCTTTGATCTGATTATTTACATAAAACATTTTGAAAATATTTGTATAAATACTTTACATATTTATTAGGGATATAGATCAAATTTCCTGGATCTGGACTATAAGGGCTGTGAATGTGGTTGATTTTGAAACTACTGTATTCTCCAATTTTTAAAACCTTTTCTTATTCTTTTTTGTTGTTTTGTGGCTATTTAAAAATTTATATAAAGTTTCATTGGAAAAAGCGGGAAAATGAATAATGTCAAGTGCTTAATTTTTAAAAAATGGACCGAGCCGTTTGGAAACTTTACACCTCGTATCTGGACTATAAGTACTGTACATATTCACTAATATGAAATGTTTGGAGAAGCCGTCGCTTTACGGAAAAACAAAATGCAGTCCTTATACGGGTTGTCGATTACCGGATAACTGCGATATTTTATGCACCGCTAGTGTCAAAGTTCAACTGCTTGACGTTGGTTTAGAACAGTCTGTCAAACTAAGAGATATGTGTATACGTCTCGCTGTGAATTGGATAAAACTACAGTTAACGGGCTAATGCTAACTTTAATTCAATTGTTCTCGTTAAAACAACTAAGCATTCACTAATTTTGAACTTTATCGAGTCACAAGCGCTGGAGCTGACGTTATTCAAAAATGAACAGACGAAGCAATTGTTCTTGCTTATTCTATTGCTTCATCCGAACTAAAAATTGTAAAATATCTAAAATTGAGTTATAATCTAACGCTTCCTTTCAATTTTTAGTTTCCCCTTGAAATCTGGGATGTGTATAATCGGTCAATAATTGATAAATACGGAATTAGAAAAGAAGATATTTTACGTGATCTTTCAGATAATAAGTAAGAATTTTTCAAGGTGTACTGAAATTACGAGACAAAATTCGGAAATTATATCTGTTTGGTATCTATTTTTCACAGTAGTACATTCCGAACATTTCAATTGGATGAAGTATCAAGACAGAGGAACTGTTATTCTATTCAGCCTGAAGTTTATATGGAGCAGAAATTTAAGATGTACGATATTAGTAGTAAGTATTATATAATCGAGATGAGTTGATAATAATAGTTATCGGCGCAGAGCCCAGAAGGTTAGGAGTTGAAAGTTGAAATTTGGTACAAAATTAGGGTACATCACGAAAACGCATACTAAGAAGGGATTTTTCGAAATTCCCTCTGGGGAGAGAGACAGGATTAAGGCTTCGACAATGGAAATGTTACGTAACAATGAAAGTGTTAACAATGGAACTGTTAAGAATGAAAGTGTTAACAATGAAGTGTTAAGAGGAAGCGACGTGCAAGATTTACACGCGCAGATGCAGTTTATTTTCCTTTTCGCGGGAAATCGAACATTTTTAACCCATCTAAAAACTCTCTAATTAGTTTAAAAACAGGACACTTAATTCTTGTGTACTTTGAAAACGGGTAAGGTTGGCTATAATGTAATAATCTTAATCTTCGTTATCGTTACTTTTTGCCCGAGCAACGCCGGGCTTATCTGCTAGTAGTTTTATATTTTGGTTACATTAAACACGAAAAATTACCACTTAACGTTGTTTCTCTTTCTTTTTAATTACATTTTAGATGTAGACATAAAAGCATTTGGTTCAATTCAAATAAAATTCAACCCCGACGAAATGACTTATCCAGGTAATCCAATTAGCGTCGTAGCGGCAATACATTCTAAAGATGGCATCGTCAATCCCTTTACAAGTGGAATTGCTATGACTCCAGGGAACAGATACATCGTCCAATTAACACCCGCAAGTGATTGTTCAATTCGAAATAAATACTTCTACTTTCGACTGAATTTATATTTAATTCTGCTTTTACAGATTGTAAAAACTCTTTTACCTTCTCCATTTAACACAAACTGCGAAAACTACTTCGATTCTCAAAACAATTCATTTTCATTCCCTCGCTATGTAAGTTGAAATAAATGTTAATTTATAATTAAAACAATAATACCTAAATATAGTTTGTATTCTTTAGCGTTGTCTGGCGGAATGTAAAAAAGAACTCTCGCTGAAAAAATGTGGGTGCATATTACCTGATTATCCTTTTGTTACTGATGAAAAAGATTGTGAATATAGAGGTAATAGTTTATTTATTTATAAGTTTGTATGAAAAGTATAAGAAATAAAAATGAACGAGCAATTACTAATGATATTTTAAATTTATTTCATTTAAAATATATTTTCTGTACATCAAATTAATACTGTAATATTTTACCCCTGAAAACCATACTTTTCTGCTAACTGCGCTAACTGCTTTCAGGGGATAAGTTTTGAATTGAAATAACTTTCGGTTTGCATCGGAAGTTCTTGTACAGTTAATCGGGATCTTCTGACATTGTGGTCTCGGATTGTATTTTCCTAAGTCTGTTTTCAAGAGTGAGGAAGGACAGTTGTACGAAGGACAGAAGTGGAAATTTATACGTCAACAATTTTTTTCAAATTGCAGCTTAATAAATTACATTTTGTTCCTTAAGTGTGAATTCTATATTCTTAAGTATACTCAATTGACACTTAAGTAACAAAAAACAGTAAAATGTAATTTATTCATTTTTATTTCTTTATATTATATAATTTACATTATTTTAGTTTATTTATTCATATTTATTATTCTAGATAGTTTGAATTGTCTTTCTTCAATAAACTTGAAATTCTGCTCGGATAAATGTCCAAATAGTTGCGAGTAAGCGCAATATTCTTTATTTCTAATAAGTGAGAATTTATAATATTAAATATATATAGCCTACGTTTTAAATAATCATACAAAATGATAAAACATTTTAAATCCTTATAATTTTAGTTATCATTTAATCAAATAATTCGCAAATTTTAGTTTTTCTCCTTTTTTGAACTCTTCTAAATACGAATTACAAATAATAGTTTGTAAAAATAATCACTTATACTTATTTATATTTAAAAAATGATCAGTTTTTAGATTATATTATTTATATTTTCCTTGTGTATAATAGAAATCGTAACACTATATCGTTCGTATTGTAAGTCGAGTCATTATGAACGTGAAAATAGGGACGTTTTATTCTTTGCTTGTTATAAATACAGTATATATAGTAAAATGGGATACAATATGTCACTGGTACCAAACTACATCCCTCTGGCTAAATTCGGTCAACGATACACGAATATATTTGACACATCACATGTAAACGATAGAAGTAGGCCTATTTTTGCTACATCCTTCAATTATAACAATTTGTGCAACGTGTTGAATATCTGACTACACATTACACAACTGTAATTGTTGCTTTATTCTCTGCTGTTTTCTTTTTTATAACTTATTTCTTTAAAATTATATCGTTTTACATTTTATTATACAGTATATTGTAAAATGAAATGTAGGATGATAAAATTTTACTTAAAAGTTATTTTAAATTCATTCATTTATTTAGTTCATAAGGTATTTTATATGCCTGTCGGCCCGTGGTTCTCCGTGAATCCACTTTAAGTGTTCCGCCATGAAATCAAATATACAATTAAAAATTGTTGCAAAAGAAAAATCAATACAATGTAAAATAACTTTTGTATGGGAATGTAATCAGCAAACTCCAATGACGTCATTCTAAACCGAGTGCCCTCTCGATTTAAAAAATGTTCACCACCCCTGCTTTAAAGCTAATGCATTGTAAGTGTTCCGCGAAAAAAATTCCCGGACTTTAAAAAGATTGAGAACCACGGCTTTAGGCATATAAAATAACTTCTGATAATCGTTATAATGTCGTTGTTACGTATAAGCGACATTAAGATATAATATACGTGTTGAAGTATTGAGTATTTGTTCATTTACGTATATATTAAAGTTAAATTTTAATAAATAAAATATACTCGTATAAATATAAAACGTACATATATATGTATATATATATACGTTTTATATATGTATAAACGTATATATATTTATATATGTATAAACGTATATATATATACGTTTATATATTTATACAAGTATATTTTATTTATTAAAATTTAACTTTAATATATACGTAAATGAACAAATACTCAATACTTCAACACGTATATTATATCTTAATGTCGCTTATACGTAACAACGACATTATAACGAATATCAGAAGTTATTTTAAAAATTATATTTAAAAAATTATAAATATTCATAAGTATATATATGTAAATTTTTCTTATGAATATTTATAATTTTCATATATTTATGAATATTTATAATTTTTTTAAGGTTTACAGTGTTTGAATACAGTGTGAGAAAACGACCGTACAGTTACGTAAGTTGAGTAATATTGAAATACAATGGGTGATCGGTTAACGAACAAATCGGATAACGAACACTTTCGCGAAAGATTTTTGTGATCGGACAACGAACACTTCACTGAACAAACACAAGTAGAAACGACGTAAAATAACAAATACCGATTGGTTTTCCTTTGTCTTCAGGCAACAATTTGGAACTTTTCGGAGCGCGGGAGACGTCGACATCGACGTTTAACCCAGTATATACTGATCGGATAGTATTCCTCCGAACTTCGAAACTCTCCCTTGTAATTCCAGTCTTTTATATTTCTGATGGAAACAATTCTTTTACGTTTTCTTCTGAAAATGCGGATTTATGCCGATATCTGCTACTAAAAATCTTTTGAAGAAGTGGGACGATGTCAGAACAACGGTCTTAAAATGGCATCCAAACAGGGTTGAGGTTAATAGGCTTAGGGATCTCTACAATTACAACGCGATTAATTACTTCTGAAAAATGATGAAGAAAACAGAAAAGCAATCGACATTGGACAGATTCTTTAACCTTCACAAACGGAAAAAACATGACAAATAAAAATGCGAGACCGTGTATATATGTATTTTTATTATTACATATGAATAAACGTAGTAAGAAAGTATATATTTTTTTATTTTTTCGGAGTCTCCAGAACAAATTAATTAAATTCCCATAGAAACCGGATAGTAAATCGATAATCGGTTAACGAACAATTCGGATAGCGAACAAAGTCTTGGAACGGATTACGTTCGTTAACCAATCACCCACTGTATAAGTAATATGCAAGTTTTAAAGTAATAAACAATACACTATTCATTTTTAAAGAAATAATGCGAAATTAATTCTTTTATAAACGTTTCAGAAAATGTTTCACGAGAAGGTGCTGAAACTCAGGTAATTTTCAATTTTCGAAGTAGAAATATGTAAAATTATAAACGATAATTTCAAAATTATTTTCTAGACAAGAGTATGCCACCATACATTTAATATTTAAAACTCGAGAACTATATACATACAGTTTAAAACCCAAGTTTCAGGTAAATTTAATTTATAACCTAAAAGAAATGTGAAGAATTTTTCATTAAAAATTTCATAATTATATTTATTTTCAGCCCATCGAACTGTTTGGCTACATCGGAGGATATATTGGGATTTGGCTGGGAATATCTCTGATCGCAGTTTGCGATTTCCTAGAAGCCATCTTTATTTATTTGTATCATATTATTACCAGAAAAATTCCTAATATAAAATAACGATAGAAATTTACTCATTCTCTGAAATATTTACATTTTAGATATTGTATAACTTCTAGAATGCCTGAGTTTTCTACAATGTTTCGTTTTTAACTTAAACTTAATTTTATTTCACCAATACAACAAGCCCTTTGATTACGATAAATGATTATAATGTAATGTTTAATAATTATCGTTAATTTCGAATAACGTCAGCTCTGTGCGGATGTCTCGCAACGTCTCGTGTAAACAAGTATTTTTAAATATTGAATCTATTTTGAAAGTACATAATAAATAATACGTCGTTTTGAAAACAATTTCGTACGAAATTCGAAACGTCTAATCCAATTAAAATATTCGCGCCGTTCTCTATATTATGGAGAGAAGAGGGGAACAAAGGGTAAGGCTAAAATAAAAATTTCGCTTGTCTTCTTTGTGAAGTACTGTTTAAATCACGTAAAACTGTTTAAGTCACGTAAAAAAAACAAAATACAAAACTGCGACTCATTAAAGTTTTCACGTGTCAACGAACACATATGTAGCTATGTTTGAAGACTTTACTAAGGCACATTCGGTCATATCTATCACATCTCCTATGCTGCCATTTGCTTGTGAATGGTTGTCTCTTTTGCGTTTGTATTTCTCACACCTTTCAAATCAATCTTTCAAACTTAAGTGAATAAGACTGCGGTCATTTTTATAGTCGATTTTTTTGTCTTTTCTTTCTGTGCTGATATTTTAAACTTAGTCATACCGAAATGACTAATATACCTGATAACTATAGATAAAATAACAATTCGGTGGCAGAATATTTCTTTTTTATGCAAAGCTTAACTCGTGTAAGCTCTTGTTTTCCGGCAACGTAGTTTAAACAAAGAAAGCAACCTTACAGTATTGTAACACAGTCAGAGCCGGCCCTATCATAGGGCGAACGGAGCAGCCGCTCCAGGCGCTAAGTCCTAGGGGACTCCTAGTGGTAAAGAAAATTAAATGGTATAAATTAGGGGCAACCAAGGGAAGCGTCATAATAGGATCTCGCTCCATCCTAAAACTTTCCTCGGGCCGGCACTGAACACAGTACTCTCGACTTTGAAATGACCATCAAAAGTGAATGTCATAGGCACTTTTAGGATGTCCGAGAGTTACAGTCGCAAGATCCAGATCAAAATTTTTGTTTAAAAAATTACAAAGATTATAATGACAAAATTATTAATGTTGGTAAGTATTCTTTGTAATGTTTTAAACAAAAATGTTTCGTAAATAATTATAAAATGTTACTGTAATTACAGTTACTATACTGCTTTTCGTGATTAAAAATATGTCTTCGGTAATTTTAAAAGATTGTTTAGAATTTTAATGTAATATGATATTCACCCATTTTAAAGGTAATGTAGAAAAAATTTTTTGTATTATAAAAATANTTTTAATTTAGGCACAATTTTATAAATAATTGATTTAAATATTTTTAATACACAACCGAACTCCGCACATTGTTATTAAATTAACCAACGAAGTTTCAGATATTAAAAGTAGCTGTACTATTTATCGCCTGCATTTCGTTACTAATTCAGCTTATTCTCATTTTAACCTGATTAAAAATTAGTTTTCATTATCCTCCAGCAGACATCACACAAACAACGGAAAAGTGATATTTATAGGCTCGAATTGTATAACAACTCTACTCGAAACTATTCATTTTAAACCTAGGAAAGGTAAGTTTTGTTTTTATATTTTTAGTACATTTTGGTATTCAAATTCAAACTAATGTTTCTTCTTCAGCTGAAATATAAATATGATAGAATATATAAAAAGTCCAAACAGTAAAGATATGAGTCGATATCTTAGAAGAATATTAGAGAATGTCATCGTGACGGGGATTCCTCAGATCGTCACGGAACCAAATATCAAAAGGAAAATATTTAAGTTGTTCATATTTTTCGGTGCTTTATTTGGATTTTTCTTTCAGTTAACTCAATTCCTGTTATTATATTTCACATATCCGACCAATTTAGAAGCTTCGATTAAATTTATGGACGTGAAAGATCTCCCGAAACCGATAATTACAATTTGTGACACCAACGGGTGAGTAGGATTTTAAATTCGGACATTTATTACTATTCGGCTTCTAGGTCTCTTTATTTAGGTAATATTGGCCAAAATTTAATATCATTAATTAAGGTTTTAAAAGTCCGATACTAAAATTAAAAGTGTATTATTCTTATAGTTGTAATAAACTGTATAAATGTATGTTAACTTGTTATTAACATTTTTGTCATCTGATTAAGATAGTGCATTGTCGTTCGAATATTTCTGTTAAATTTTTTATATACAGTAAAACCTGCTAATCTGACTTCTGAAGGGATCGGTTCAAATTGGTCGTCTTACACATATTATCAGGTTAGCAGGTTTTACTCTATTTGAATTGAACCATTCGTACCCTCGCATCACGGGCTTCGATCCCTTCTTCAAATATAGACTATAATAATGAAAGATATGGTTTATTTTTTCTGTTTGTTTATGACCACTTCAAACTAAGTATTTTATATTGTGAAGCGGCAACACTAACTCAATAAGAACAAATAACGCCGGAAGGATTGTCAACACGATTAGAAATTTTTGGCGTTAGAAAAGGAGCTCCTCGTAGTGGATATTCCTACTGGAAAGACGTATGCATCGCGAAAGTCGCTTTTTCGATTAGTGTCTACTCGATTAATAAATTGCACCATTCTGTACCATCCGAGTGTCGCGATAAACGTGATAATGATAGGTTAAAATAACCAAACTCTTTACATGGTTTTCGTTTTAATATTTGTTATATTAGTGTATTTGATTCATATAACAACGATGATTATATTACGTAAGGGTTTATTTCACCGAGTGACCAATCTAACACATTTTACATTAAACATGTTTTATTCCCCTACTGTACACAATTCAAAGAAATTTTAAAATGTGTTTGATTGTTTACTCGGTGTGATAAATCCTTACGTAAGATAATCTTTTCTTGTTATATAGATCAAATACCGTAATATAATACGATACAAGAGTTAGTAGTACGAAATAAGCTAATAATCTTAATGTTTCTTGTTACTTTTTGCCGAGCAAAGTCGAGCGTATCCGCTTGTTAAATATAGATTTGAACTGTAAAACTCGTACGAATAAATTGTCCCGCTCTACCGTTTGCCCCGAATATGCAATACACCTGTTCCAACACTCTACAAGTTATGCGTTGAACGTACAATATATATATAGAATATAGTAAAAATAAAGGGGTTCGTACAAGTTCATCTGCGAAATTATTACTAATTTAGTATATTATTCGTATTTCACTGATTAATGTAATTAGTTAAAATCCGCAAGTCGAGTGAGAAATAACGTCTGATATTTTAAAATTATTTATAGTGTACGACGAACAGACTTTTGTCGAGATTTTCCAAGAAAATGTGAGAAAACAATGCTTATCAAAGAAGTGTGTGAAAATTTCGACTATTTTTGTAAAAAGGAAAACATCACCGAAGAAGATTTAAAGGTAAAA
Organism: Centruroides sculpturatus; assembly: GCF_000671375.1. Lineage (NCBI taxonomy): Eukaryota > Metazoa > Arthropoda > Arachnida > Scorpiones > Buthidae > Centruroides > Centruroides sculpturatus. The sequence goes on from NW_019384340.1 coordinate 1,301,212, forward strand.
TATTATAAACTAAGTTGCTTATCAAATTAATCAAGTATTATTTAAAAATCAATTGTATACAAATTATTTATCGAGTTAGATACTTTAAATAAATTATGAATTTCAATGTGTTAATTCTTTGATCTGATTATTTACATAAAACATTTTGAAAATATTTGTATAAATACTTTACATATTTATTAGGGATATAGATCAAATTTCCTGGATCTGGACTATAAGGGCTGTGAATGTGGTTGATTTTGAAACTACTGTATTCTCCAATTTTTAAAACCTTTTCTTATTCTTTTTTGTTGTTTTGTGGCTATTTAAAAATTTATATAAAGTTTCATTGGAAAAAGCGGGAAAATGAATAATGTCAAGTGCTTAATTTTTAAAAAATGGACCGAGCCGTTTGGAAACTTTACACCTCGTATCTGGACTATAAGTACTGTACATATTCACTAATATGAAATGTTTGGAGAAGCCGTCGCTTTACGGAAAAACAAAATGCAGTCCTTATACGGGTTGTCGATTACCGGATAACTGCGATATTTTATGCACCGCTAGTGTCAAAGTTCAACTGCTTGACGTTGGTTTAGAACGGTCTGTCAAACTAAGAGATATGTGTATACGTCTCGCTGTGAATTGGATAAAACTACAGTTAACGGGCTAATGCTAACTTTAATTCAATTGTTCTCGTTAAAACAACTAAGCATTCACTAATTTTGAACTTTATCGAGTCACAAGCGCTGGAGCTGACGTTATTCAAAAATGAACAGACGAAGCAATTGTTCTTGCTTATTCTATTGCTTCATCCGAACTAAAAATTGTAAAATATCTAAAATTGAGTTATAATCTAACGCTTCCTTTCAATTTTTAGTTTCCCCTTGAAATCTGGGATGTGTATAATCGGTCAATAATTGATAAATACGGAATTAGAAAAGAAGATATTTTACGTGATCTTTCAGATAATAAGTAAGAATTTTTCAAGGTGTACTGAAATTACGAGACAAAATTCGGAAATTATATCTGTTTGGTATCTATTTTTCACAGTAGTACATTCCGAACATTTCAATTGGATGAAGTATCAAGACAGAGGAACTGTTATTCTATTCAGCCTGAAGTTTATATGGAGCAGAAATTTAAGATGTACGATATTAGTAGTAAGTATTATATAATCGAGATGAGTTGATAATAATAGTTATCGGCGCAGAGCCCAGAAGGTTAGGAGTTGAAAGTTGAAATTTGGTACAAAATTAGGGTACATCACGAAAACGCATACTAAGAAGGGATTTTTCGAAATTCCCTCTGGGGAGAGAGACAGGATTAAGGCTTCGACAATGGAAATGTTACGTAACAATGAAAGTGTTAACAATGGAACTGTTAAGAATGAAAGTGTTAACAATGAAGTGTTAAGAGGAAGCGACGTGCAAGATTTACACGCGCAGATGCAGTTTATTTTCCTTTTCGCGGGAAATCGAACATTTTTAACCCATCTAAAAACTCTCTAATTAGTTTAAAAACAGGACACTTAATTCTTGTGTACTTTGAAAACGGGTAAGGTTGGCTATAATGTAATAATCTTAATCTTCGTTATCGTTACTTTTTGCCCGAGCAACGCCGGGCTTATCTGCTAGTAGTTTTATATTTTGGTTACATTAAACACGAAAAATTACCACTTAACGTTGTTTCTCTTTCTTTTTAATTACATTTTAGATGTAGACATAAAAGCATTTGGTTCAATTCAAATAAAATTCAACCCCGACGAAATGACTTATCCAGGTAATCCAATTAGCGTCGTAGCGGCAATACATTCTAAAGATGGCATCGTCAATCCCTTTACAAGTGGAATTGCTATGACTCCAGGGAACAGATACATCGTCCAATTAACACCCGCAAGTGATTGTTCAATTCGAAATAAATACTTCTACTTTCGACTGAATTTATATTTAATTCTGCTTTTACAGATTGTAAAAACTCTTTTACCTTCTCCATTTAACACAAACTGCGAAAACTACTTCGATTCTCAAAACAATTCATTTTCATTCCCTCGCTATGTAAGTTGAAATAAATGTTAATTTATAATTAAAACAATAATACCTAAATATAGTTTGTATTCTTTAGCGTTGTCTGGCGGAATGTAAAAAAGAACTCTCGCTGAAAAAATGTGGGTGCATATTACCTGATTATCCTTTTGTTACTGATGAAAAAGATTGTGATTATAGGGGTAAAATTTATTTATTTATAAGTTTGTATGAAAAGTATAAGAAATAAAAATGAACGAGCAATTATTAATGATATTTTAAATTTATTTCATTTAAAATATATTTTCTGTACATCAAATTAATACTGTAATATTTTACCCCTGAAAACCATACTTTTCTGCTAACTGCGCTAACTGCTTTCAGGGGATAAGTTTTGAATTGAAATAACTTTCGGTTTGCATCGGAAGTTCTTGTACAGTTAATCGGGATCTTCTGACATTGTGGTCTCGGATTGTATTTTCCTAAGTCTGTTTTCAAGAGTGAGGAAGGACAGTTGTACGAAGGACAGAAGTGGAAATTTATACGTCAACAATTTTTTTCAAATTGCAGCTTAATAAATTACATTTTGTTCCTTAAGTGTGAATTCTATATTCTTAAGTATACTCAATTGACACTTAAGTAACAAAAAACAGTAAAATGTAATTTATTCATTTTTATTTCTTTATATTATATAATTTACATTATTTTAGTTTATTTATTCATATTTATTATTCTAGATAGTTTGAATTGTCTTTCTTCAATAAACTTGAAATTCTGCTCGGATAAATGTCCAAATAGTTGCGAGTAAGCGCAATATTCTTTATTTCTAATAAGTGAGAATTTATAATATTAAATATATATAGCCTACGTTTTAAATAATCATACAAAATGATAAAACATTTTAAATCCTTATAATTTTAGTTATCATTTAATCAAATAATTCGCAAATTTTAGTTTTTCTCCTTTTTTGAACTCTTCTAAATACGAATTACAAATAATAGTTTGTAAAAATAATCACTTATACTTATTTATATTTAAAAAATGATCAGTTTTTAGATTATATTATTTATATTTTCCTTGTGTATAATAGAAATCGTAACACTATATCGTTCGTATTGTAAGTCGAGTCATTATGAACGTGAAAATAGGGACGTTTTATTCTTTGCTTGTTATAAATACAGTATATATAGTAAAATGGGATGCAATAGGTCACNCTTCCAGCGAAGTATTTAGATCTATTTTAAATTACTATTAATATTTTTGTTATCCGATTATTATAATAAATTACCTATCGTTTAAGTATTTATGTATAAATATTTTATATATTTAATTAAGAATATTTGACGATCCCTCGACGACGACGAGGAAACTGTTTATAATTTAATATAACGTTCGTTTTTCATTAATGATAAATAGAATTAATTTAAGTTATTGCCGTAGCTCCGTAGGTGAAAAATTTCCTGGGGTCTTTGAAATTATTTACAGATAGGGACGAAGAGCATTTTGTGAAGATTTTAAAAAAGATATTTGATAATAAACAATATCGAGAAATTTTGTAAAAATGGTAATATCGCCGCGGACCATTTAATGGTGACGTTTTAAATATATTATTTATAATTCGCAAATTAATTAAACTAATGAAATGTTATCTTAAATGTCCTAAATGTTGTAGTAGACCCCATACAGAGTGGCGCGTGTCAATTTAATTTCGGAAATATTCAAATTATACAATGGTATTCAAATCAAGTAGTAGCTGGACTACGAAATAGAATTTTCGAAATATTTGTCTTCATACGCAATCAAATTCATAAAATTGTTGAAGAATATGGTGTCTGACCGTTGTTGAAATTTCTTTTATCGCGTACCTGATGCGATTTTCAAAAATATGAAGGTTTCCTGTGTAACAATTCTATATTTCGTTGACCGTTTATTACTTAAGTTAAGGACGTTTTAGAACAAAGGTAAGAATCGATTGCTTATCCAGAGTGAATGGTCGCTTTAATTTAGCCTACCGAGTGAAGTAACGCGAATTCGAAATCCGTCGCTCTTCAGTCATGGACGAAGTTCTACTAGAATATTTTAGAAGCGATTGCCTTTTTAATAAACTTCAAATAAATTTATAAAGTCGAGATACTTAATATATCATTTGGTTATNTGAAAAAATGTGGGTGCATATTACCTGATTATCCTTTTGTTACTGATGAAAAAGATTGTGAATATAGAGGTAATAGTTTATTTATTTATAAGTTTGTATGAAAAGTATAAGAAATAAAAATGAACGAGCAATTATTAACAATATTTTTAATTTATTTCATTTGAAATATATTCTCTGTACTGCACATCAAATTAATATCGGCTGAAATCTCCGTAGCAGGCAACGAAACCGAAGAAGACTGTAGTGCATAAAGTGTGTGAGAATAGTATAAGAAGAAACGAGACGTAATAAAGGTTGCAAACAGAGGAATGTAGGCACTAAATAGGTTTTATTAAAAATAGTGCTGGTTAAATAAGGTGATTTCTGTTTATAAACTAAAATATTACGGGAACAGTGGAGAGTGGACGGCAGTTTTAGTGCGTTGTTACAATTTGTACGCTTACTGAAGGAGGACAGTTGCTCAAAAGGATAAGCGATGGAATTTGTTTTATACAGATTGGTTGAGAAGAGCGTTGAGAATACTGTAGTGATAAAAACTAAACGTAACTGTTTAAAAATTGTATATAAAGTGTAGTTATGTTATTAAATTTATGGCTGCAGATTATGTTTGTATAAAACATTGTGAGCAGTATTGATTATTAGGTCTTGATGTGTTATACAATAGAGCATCGATTATCCGACCACCGATTAACCGTCACATCGGTTAACCGACCGTTCTAGTCGGCAAATTTCAAATGTCCGCTAGTGACGTGGCATTACAATATTTGGCTGTCTTGGCTACTTTAATATTATTTTCGTTAAATTTTTGCGTGTTTTGGCTGGCATCAATGGCTCGACCGTTGGAGGGAGGCCAGTATTTAAACGAGACTTAATTTTCTAATTACGAGTGGTTGTTTGTTTCGTGAGAAATAAAATAGTTTAAAAATAATTTTTAACGATACAATAGCGACGATTATTATTTAAAAAAAATTTGTTAGGCTAAACATCGATGAAAATTCAACGCGAAGTTGGTTAATAGCGATATACTAATAAACTAATTACATGGGATATACTAATATCCTAATATACTATACTAATAATGCATTTTTCCCTTTTTTTTCCCCTTCTTCGCGACCGAACACTATTCCTCTCCGGCCACGTTTTCCTCGATTTTAGTCGTGCTATTGTTTTAAATCTTTTACAAAAAAAAAACTTCCATTGTTTAACTCAGATCTTAAATTTCGCTTATTTGCGTTGTAAAACGTGATTTTTTTAAAAGCCGGTGAATACCTCCTTTAGGACCACGTTGGGTCTGTCTCAGTATTGATCGCATCTACATACGAACCTCTCGACCCCTTTCTTTCTATCGGCAACCTCACAAAAATAAAAAGTAAATATTGTGTTATTGCATCAAGTTCTAAGATAATGACGTACGGTTTGGTGGGTGCTCGGCAACGGCAAGTAACCAAACGCTGTCAATACTCCGTGGCACATTGAAAGTGTTTTTATTATTTGGATTAAATACTTATAAGCACGAGAGTAAGCGCTTAATTTCGTGCTTATAATACAAGTAAACATTTTGTGGGTACTGCTTCGAAGTTCCAAGATTATGTTTACCAAACACACACTAAAAAGATTCAACTGTCATCTAAATTATCATTATCTTTTACTTGGTGCAATTTGTTTTACATTTCAGATGTTTTTGTCTGGATTCAACATTACCGAAAATCTTCCCTTGTACGATAAACTTTAATATAAATTCTAAAATTACTTTGTTAATAATTTTATGTTTTGGTTACGTTAAACACGAAAAATTATGACTTGACGTTGTTTTTCTTTATTTTTAATTACATTTTAGATGTAGACACAAAAGTATTTGGTTCAGTTGAAATAAAATTCAACCCCTAGGAAACGACTTATCTAGGTAATCTAATTAGTGTCTTAGCGGCAATACATTCTAAAGATGACATCGTCAATCCATTTAAAAGTGGAATTCCTATAACTCCAGGAAACATATACATCGTTCAGTTAACACCCGCAAGTGATTGTTGAATTCGAAATAAATACTTCTACTTTCGACTGAATTTATATTTAATTTTGCTCTTACAGATTGTAAAAACTCTTTTACCTTCTCCATTTAGCACAAAGTGCGAAAACTACTTCGATTCGCAAAACAATTCATTTTCATTCCCTCGCTATGTAAGTTGAAATAAATATTAATTTCTAATTAAAACAATAATTCCTAAATAGTCTTTAACATTGTCTTGGGAATGTAAAAAAAAACTTTCGTGAAAAAATGTGGGTGCATATTACCTGATTATCCTTTTGTTACTGATGAAATATTGTGATTATAGGGGTAAAAGTTTATTTATTTATAAGATTGTATGAAAAATATAAGAAATGAAAATGAACGAGCAATTATTAACAATATTTTTAATTTATTTCATTTGAAATATATTCTCTGTACTGCACATCAAATTAATACTGTTCTATCTTGCCCCTGTGCATCACACTTTTCCGTTAGCAAAGGAGTCGTGCCTGTCATATACTTAACAGCTTTCAGGTAATAAGTTTTGAATTGAAATAATTTTCGGTTTGCATCAGAAGTTCTTGTACAGTTAATCGGGGTCTGCTGACATTGGGGTTTGTACATCTTATCTCTTCTTTTATTTTGTTAACTCTGTTCTCAACAGTGAGGAAGGACAGTCGGACGGAGGACAGAAGTAGAGATTTAAAGGTCTACAATTTTTTCTTATTGCAGCTCAATAAATTACAGTTTGTTTCTTAAGTGAGAATTATATTTTCTTAAGTATACTCAATTCACAGTTAAGTAACGAAAACAGTAAAATGTAATTTATGCATTCTTATTTCTTCATATTATATAATTTATTTTATTTTATTTTATTTATTCATATTTATTATTATAGAAAGTTTGAATTGTCTTTCTTCAATAAACATGAAATTCTGCACGGATAAATGTCCAAAAAGTTGCGAGTAAGTACAATTTTCTTTATTTCTAATTAAATAACTAAGAAATTTAAATATTAAATTCATATACGTTTAAATAAAATCATACAAAACGATAAAATACTTCAAATCCATATAACTTTGGTTATCATTTAAACGAATAATTTGCAAATTTCAGTTTTTCTCTTGTAAATACGAATTACAAATAATAGTTTGTAAAAATATTCACTTATACAGTAATACCCCGNCTGACCGTTGTTGAAATTTCTTTTATCGCGTACCTGATGCGATTTTCAAAAATATGAAGGTTTCCTGTGTAACAATTCTATATTTCGTTGACCGTTTATTACTTAAGTTAAGGACGTTTTAGAACAAAGGTAAGAATCGATTGCTTATCCAGAGTGATTAGTCGCTTTAATTTAGCCTACCGAGTGAAGTAACGCGAATTCGAAATCCGTCGCTCTTCAGTCATGGACGAAGTTCTACTAGAATATTTTAGAAGCGATTGCCTTTTTAATAAACTTCAAATAAATTTATAAAGTCGAGATACTTAATATATCATTTGGTTATACATATTTATAGTTTAAATTTAAATATATAACTTATTTACTATTCGCTAATATTTGCTTATTATAATCGGCTTTTTATTTACATAAATTAGAGACTTTAGTCACAAAGATGCCTGTCTAGACGTACTAAACCCTTTCAAAAGAGGCATTTAACCGTTTTAACAGAACCTATTTTAAAGCAATTATTGGTTTATCGCACATAAAGAGCATACTGCCGTTTTTTTAGTAAGCAAAGTAATTTGTTCGTCCTATACTATTTTCTACACATTTTTCATACGCACATCACGAACGAAATTCCACACTAAATCGAACAAAACCATATTATTTAATGACATTTGTAAATATACTAAAACATGTCCAAAAAGTAACCCGAATAAAAAGGAAGAAATTCTTCGAAATGGAGCGATTGCCTATGTTATATTTTACTGTAAATCAGAAATCTACCATTGCGGAAAAGTTTGTAAAATATCGTTGCGTACGAAGAATGTAACTTAATTAACTCGGATAAAGCGGAAAATTAAGATTTCATTTGTACACAAGTAAGTGTAGACGTAATCGATAACGATATATTGATGTAGGCACTATCAGAATTGTTTCGATACATCAGTATGGGTTTATTTTACAAATCGATACTCCGATCTTTTTTGACGTAAATACTAGTGTTGCAACGAATAGCACATTTGGCCTCAGGCCGAATACCGAATATTCGGCCAAACTATTCGGCTCGATTAACGCACGTACGAAAATTGACGCGCAAACCGCATTATGGCAAGGACCTCGCTCTCTATTGCCCGCTGTCACTACGCTTCGCCAATCGCGTTAATTCTTGACAGTTGTAGCGGACAGATAAGAGCGTCACGGCAGTATGTGATAAACGATGATATCAAATGTGGATAACATTGAAAAGACCTACACGTGTCGGTCTTTTCCGTGGTACCGTGGGTGTCAGCAGCCCGGGGCGGAGGAAAATTTCGGCCCCTCCCTTATTCAGGTATTTCAATTTATAAGACCAAAATTCAGTTTTGTCACAGAACAAGCAATGAAAAATTCGGTGGTAGTGCAGCGACCTGTTTAAAATAGTTCTATTCGATATCAGTGGTGTATATGAACGCTAATGAATCGTACAAGCAAAAAAAAAAGGTCAACAAGTTTCGCAGGAACTCCTGGGATGAAAAAGTTACTAGTTCACCCGGCGAGCCGACTCCCAAACTATCCGGACTAGGGATTGTATACCGGTTTACCGATTTACCGGTTAACCGATAAATCGACAAAAAACATTCGGTAAACTTACCGGTAAATTTTTGAAATTTACCGGTAATTCGGCAAATGAAAAATTCATACTAGAAATTTTTATGTAGAAAATATTNCAATATGTCACTGGTACCAAACTACATCCCTCTGGCTAAATTCGGTCAACGATACACGAATATATTTGACACATCACATGTAAACGATAGAAGTAGGCCTATTTTTGCTACATCCTTCAATTATAACAATTTGTGCAACGTGTTGAATATCTGACTACACATTACACAACTGTAATTGTTGCTTTATTCTCTGCTGTTTTCTTTTTTATAACTTATTTCTTTAAAATTATATCGTTTTACATTTTATTATACAGTATATTGTAAAATGAAATGTAGGATGATAAAATTTTACTTAAAAGTTATTTTAAATTCATTCATTTATTTAGTTCATAAGGTATTTTATATGCCTGTCGGCCCGTGGTTCTCCGTGAATCCACTTTAAGTGTTCCGCCATGAAATCAAATATACAATTAAAAATTGTTGCAAAAGAAAAATCAATACAATGTAAAATAACTTTTGTATGGGAATGTAATCAGCAAACTCCAATGACGTCATTCTAAACCGAGTGCCCTCTCGATTTAAAAAATGTTCACCACCCCTGCTTTAAAGCTAATGCATTGTAAGTGTTCCGCGAAAAAAATTCCCGGACTTTAAAAAGATTGAGAACCACGGCTTTAGGCATATAAAATAACTTCTGATAATCGTTATAATGTCGTTGTTACGTATAAGCGACATTAAGATATAATATACGTGTTGAAGTATTGAGTATTTGTTCATTTACGTATATATTAAAGTTAAATTTTAATAAATAAAATATACTCGTATAAATATAAAACGTACATATATATGTATATATATATACGTTTTATATATGTATAAACGTATATATATTTATATATGTATAAACGTATATATATATACGTTTATATATTTATACAAGTATATTTTATTTATTAAAATTTAACTTTAATATATACGTAAATGAACAAATACTCAATACTTCAACACGTATATTATATCTTAATGTCGCTTATACGTAACAACGACATTATAACGATTATCAGAAGTTATTTTATATGCCTAAAGCCGTGGTTCTCAATCTTTTTAAAGTCCGGGAATTTTTTTCGCGGAACACTTACAATGCATTAGCTTTAAAGCAGGGGTGGTGAACATTTTTTAAATCGAGAGGGCACTCGGTTTAGAATGACGTCATTGGAGTTTGCTGATTACATTCCCATACAAAAGTTATTTTACATTGTATTGATTTTTCTTTTGCAACAATTTTTAATTGTATATTTGATTTCATGGCGGAACACTTAAAGTGGATTCACGGAGAACCACGGGCCGACAGGCATATAAAATACCTTATGAACTAAATAAATGAATGAATTTAAAATAACTTTTAAGTAAAATTTTATCATCCTACATTTCATTTTACAATATACTGTATAATAAAATGTAAAACGATATAATTTTAAAGAAATAAGTTATAAAAAAGAAAACAGCAGAGAATAAAGCAACAATTACAGTTGTGTAATGTGTAGTCAGATATTCAACACGTTGCACAAATTGTTATAATTGAAGGATGTAGCAAAAATAGGCCTACTTCTATCGTTTACATGTGATGTGTCAAATATATTCGTGTATCGTTGACCGAATTTAGCCAGAGGGATGTAGTTTGGTACCAGTGACATATTGTATCCCATTTTACTATATATACTGTATTTATAACAAGCAAAGAATAAAACGTCCCTATTTTCACGTTCATAATGACTCGACTTACAATACGAACGATATAGTGTTACGATTTCTATTATACACAAGGAAAATATAAATAATATAATCTAAAAACTGATCATTTTTTAAATATAAATAAGTATAAGTGATTATTTTTACAAACTATTATTTGTAATTCGTATTTAGAAGAGTTCAAAAAAGGAGAAAAACTAAAATTTGCGAATTATTTGATTAAATGATAACTAAAATTATATGGATTTAAAATGTTTTATCATTTTGTATGATTATTTAAAACGTAGGCTATATATATTTAATATTATAAATTCTCACTTATTAGAAATAAAGAATATTGCGCTTACTCGCAACTATTTGGACATTTATCCGAGCAGAATTTCAAGTTTATTGAAGAAAGACAATTCAAACTATCTAGAATAATAAATATGAATAAATAAA
>NW_019384340.1:1317762-1332532 GCF_000671375.1 Centruroides sculpturatus
TTTTTTTAATATTTAAAAATAATAATACGTAAATATTTCACGTACTTTTTAAATTAATAGCAATTTTGAATACACCACATTATGACAGGACATTAAAGCAATATTATTGCAAAATAACATTAAAATTTGTACCTTAAATAAATAAACTTTTTACTTCTAACAACTGTTTAAAATAATTAAATACAAATATTTATTACAAGATTCTAACATTATGCCTTAAGATTGTGCAAAATATGTATTATTCTAACCCTATTTTTGTGGGGAATCCCCATTACTCTCACGAAAAGAACTTTCTTTAATTTTAGATTGTAGAACCAGGTGGAATAGCTTACTAAACATGCTGGAAAAATTTTTATTACTTAAAGATGCTGTCCGAAAAAGTCTAGACAAAATTAGAAGAAAAGACTTTAAATAATTTAAATTTCTTGAGAAGTAATTTTTTAAAAAATGGTAATCGATAAAATGGTATTAGGTACTATATATTATTTCTGTTTTATTTTTATTTTTCTGTATTATTTTATTTCTGTATCTAAAAGTTATTATTACAGTTTGTTTAGAATAACACTTTAATTTATATATTTTTTATATTCTATATCTTTGAAATAAAAAATGTGAAACGGAAATCAAAATTACTTATAATTTTTATCACCTTAATTTTATTTTTCAGGAAAAAAATTACCGGTAATTTACTGGTAAACCGGTATTTTAATTTTTATTTACCAAATTACCGGTAAATGAAAAAGTCGGTAAATTTACAATCTCTAGTCCGGACGATAGCACTATCGTAGGCGTGATGCAAGTATAGATTAGGATGTTTCAAAATTTTACAAGATATTATTATTATTTATTGTGAAATTTTGCCGCCCCCTAAAAAGTGCCGCCCTGACACGTGTAAATAACGGAAAAAGAAGAGAGAAGGACCGCGAAGTGAAAATGTGAAAATAAATATGAAATTGAGTCGATAACATAATCGAATGAGTCGAGGCAGCTTATTGGCGCGAAATTCGCGGCCGTCGATGTCAAACAATTGTTGTCATAGACTTCGCAAAGCTAAATGCTTGTAATGAAAGTCACGGCCGAAAGCCTGGGGTCGTTCGGGCTACCGAGCCGTCTCGGATCTGTGAAATCATAACTGTGACTTATATCGACGTCCTATCTGTCTCTTTTCTCCGTTATCACCAGGCTACGAGTCACGTAATTGGAAAATGGGAACTTTACGACGGAAAAGTGACGAATCGAAAGTATCGTGAGGGCGTATTATGATGTACGCCTAGGCATACGTGGACTAGAGCGATAGAGGAAAAAGAAAGAGAAGAGCAAGGACGAGCGCTTAAAAAGAAGGATAGGCAGGGTCAGACCCTCAGATGTGCGACGATTCTCGAACGAATAGGTGTGTAGTGTGCTGATCTTTGTAATTATAAATTGTGAATACAAGTGACTAATATTATTTTTTTTATTTTGTGCATGTTATAAGTTATAAATAAATATAAACAAACAACATCAACCCCATAACATTAAATCTAAATATCAAAATGATTAATTTACTGTGTTTTTGTTATTTCTTACTCCTGTTTTTAGGTATTCTGTATTCGGCCGAATACCGAATAGAAACCGAATATTCGTTACATCACTAGTAAATACGTATACGTCGAAGAGTACACTAGAAAGATTGTTTGAGAGTGGTTCTGGTAAAAACCCCTGGAGGTGTTTTAAAGAGAAGCATAATCAAATTGTCCATCTAGAAAAACTGTGCTTCGTATTGGTAACCTACACGCGCCATCTGTGTTGTAATTTTTAAATTTAAATTTGTTTAACTTGTTTACAATTGTTTATCGAAGTATTACTTCAACGCAAGCCCGTTGGCGCCTCGAGCGCCACCGCATTTTGTAACAAAAAAATTTAAAAGACTCCATTCGAGAGTATCGCTGTAACGGCCATTTTGTTTTCTTGTTTTTGTGTAACGGTCCGCAATCCGCATTAAACGTTTAGCAAACCGCAAGTGTGTACATTATTTGATACAGTCTACCAAAGAGCGACAAACGATTCTTTTTTTATATCCATTCCATTGCAAATCTCTTTTTTTTAATTCGATTTTTATCAATTTTTGAAACACTTTTTAAAAATAAACGATATACATTTGGATTTATAGAACTGCCACTAAATTTATATACCACATTTTTCCCTAAATTTATTGTAGTTGTTGTCATCTTTTTGAAATTTATACTTTTATTTATTGTATTTTGTTTTGGCACCAGATTATGTTAAAATTTCTTACATTTTCAAATAAATTTTTAAAATAAATTAATTTTCTATATGTTAAAATTAAGGATGCACCGATGAATCGATAAGTAATCGGTGATCCGCCGTATCGGCCACTTAGCCGATTAATCGGTATCGGCCATTCCCCCGATTAATCGGTTTCGATAATCGGCCAATTTTACATTTTGGTATTTTTGTTAGAATGTTATGTACAATGCTAGTAATAAAAACTAATAAATTTCTGTTATACATTACATTATTACATGACAAACTGAATATTAAAAAAATTTTACAATTCAAATTTTTCCTTTTATCGATACATATTATAAGTATACAGTCGACCCCTCTATAACACAAGTTCCTATAGTTCGGATTCCTATATCACGGCGAAAAAATTGCGACATTATTCGTACAAACATGCTTAAAAAACTCCTATAATTCGGTAATACGTCATCGCCGACTCGTGTCGCGACAGGATTGTACAAACCGTTGAGTTTAAGAAGCGGACCTATCAAAAACCATTTATTATTTAACGTCCATAAAAATTATATATATATTAATGATGTCTCTAAAGTTTATCGAATTTTCGACAAAAAAATTATTTATCAGGAAGCACGCGAGCGCATTCGATGACAATCTCCACGTCGAAAACAAGCTTAAGCAACGGCGTCGTCGAACGGTGCACACTCGATAAGTAAACCTACAATTTTTTGTTTATAACATAGTTTATATGGATTATTCCCAAAAAATTATACGTATTTTGGAAATGTTGAGTCGAATTAGTCTAGAATAGATTAATTTTATGGAAGAAACCTTTCAAACAGCCGTAGTCCGTAAACTGCATACGTGCCGGGCTGTGATTGGCTGGACTCCTATAAGTTGGATTCATAAAAAGAGGAACGTATCTACCGTGTTATAGGGGGGGTCGACTGTAATATAACGTATAATATAAAGTTTAAACTTTAAACATATAAAACAAATAAAAATTTAATATTCAAACTGTAAGACCATTAAATTGTAATGCAAAAGCATGAGAATTTCACCATTTTCAGGGCATAACCTATTTTTTGCCGGCTCATAAATGTTACCTCCAGTGCTGAAAATTGTTTCACTTTCAATGGAAGATGCTGGGGCACTTAAATATTTCATAGCTATTTTGCTCAAATTAGGAAAAAGTTCTTTTGAACTTTTCCACCACAAAAATAGGTCACTATGTCTTTGTTTAAAGGGTAAATATAAATATGTTTCTAATTCTTGATCGAAACGTTTGTTCGTCTCTTTCGTTTTTTTTTTTTTTTTTTTAAAAACATGCTATTCTTCATTCTTTTGTTTACCAGAAGCTAATTCATCAAATAAATCAGAAAAACTTAGAAATTCACCACCATCTTGATCACCTCCAGAAGTAGAATCTTCAGAATTTAATTCTTATTGAGATTTTGAATTATCAACATCTTCTAAGCTATCAATTGCCCATATTTTTATTTCTTCTACCATATCCTCTTTTTGAAATTTCATTTTGAATCTAATAAAAACGATAAACATAAAGACTTGTTTTCTATATATGCTGAAAATTTATTTTTATTGAATTTTCTAGTTCTTCTATTGTGGTATTAATGCCACTAAAGGAACTTCTGATCTTTGCTTTTGATAAGAATAATTTCAGAGTCTCTATTGTGGGAATTATTGAAGATGAAGTGGCTTCTCGTTTGCTGGCTTTCCACAGTAATTTCTTTGAATGGTTTTACAAGTAGAACAATTTTTTTCAACGAGAGACCACTGATATGGGCTCAACGTAGGAATTTTATTATCTGTGACAAGGGCCTTTTGCTGTTCCAACATGTAGTATGTAAAACTCCAGCGAGTAGGAACATCTTCAATTAATTTGTGTTTCTGCAAACCTAACTTTTCTTGCAAATTTTCCAATTTGATTACAGCTACAGCAGAATGATTGAAATGTGTGACAATATGTCTATTAACTGTTATTATAGTTTTCACATCTTGTTCAGAAAATATGCATTCGTTTAATGTCAGCTGCAGCGTATGTATAAAGCACGATAATGTTTTTAAGTTGAATTCCTAATTCCAGCTACCAGATTTGCTGCAAAATCTCTTAGTACTAAGAATATCTTATCACTTGTCAACTTATACTGTTCAAGAACAATTTTTAACTGTTCACTGATTCGTGTAGCCGTGTGGGAACCTTTAAAGGAAACAATTTTCAAAATATTTTTCTGCTGAAAATCATCCTTCAACCAGTGGGCTGTTACACTTAAAACAGGAGAATTGTTTGTAGTTGCTGTCCAAATATCAGCGGTTAAAGAAATATATTTTGTTTCTGTTAAACACAGAAACACTACAGCTTTTTAAACAATGTCGAAGTTTCCATGCATCAACAATTAAGTGTTGAGATTTATTTCAGAAACAAAGGAAGAGTTTGTTGATTTTGCGAGGATATTCGATCGTCTCTTGTTTACCTGACCCCAGGGAGATGGAAATACCAGGTGGAGAAAAATGGGTTTTTTCGACATTATAATTAACTGTATAAATAACTCCGGGATCTCACACTATTAATGCAATAAATTATTAACACTAATCGGGCGATTAATCGGTATCGGCCGATAATGCATGGCTGATTAATCGGTAATCGGTAATCGGCCATTTTGCTTATCGGTGCATCCTTAGTTAAAATTCGTAGATTCGAATCATATTTCAATTTAATTTGAAGTTACGAAAAGAGAGATTCCTTCGCTACACAATCGACTTAAACCATTAAAGTAGATACTATCATAATTGCATAAATCAATTTAATATCTTATCGTATAGTTATCGTGTTTGTTATTATATATATATATAGGTCTATATTGTTAATTTACTTGCCATTCCTTATAATGATGTTCATTTAATGCAGAGTTACTCTTTAATTTAGACTCTCTTGTGCATATTATAAACAGCAGTAATGAAAATTGACTCTGAAGACAGATATGCTTTCTCCAAATTCTACGTAGATCGAAATTTCACCATCAATTATCGAAATGTTCTCAATAATATGATAGAAATAGAAGAATTTGTTTCATTTTGCTGCATCAAATATTTCGCTATGGTAAGTTTTAATTTAAATAGCAATTTGTATTAAGAAATATTTAGTTAATTTCTAATGAAATCACTTAAATATTTTAAACAAAGAAAAACTCACGAAATCTAAAATTTCTATTATTGAATTATAAATTGACATAATGTAACCGCAAAGGTAACATCTAAGTGATAACATCTATTTTTGATTAATTGATCATTTTGTATAGAAAATAAATTATATTTTAATTACACATTAGATAGGCTCGCTTATCAGCCTACTATTTATCATATAGAAAATATTATTAAATTTTTCTTGTAGAATAACTGTATTTTGTAATTCTGTAATAACTAATAGCGGTGTACCGTCCGTGGAAGCTGTGGAAGCGACTCTTCCCTCGTATTTTTTAAAATATAAATAATTATTGCGCGATTATTTTCATATTTTAACGTATTTTGAGTTACTTAAAATTAATATATTATTACAACCGCATTATGTATTTTATTAAAAATTTCTGTACATGTAAAAAACAATGATAAGATTGCTATTATATATTCGAATATACATTCGTATATGCGTATTCCCAACGGAAGCTCTGTATCGTCGAATACAGGACAGCGAAAATATTTGCATGGTGTAAGGCTGTCAAATTGTACGCTTTCGAGCGTGGGCTTAACAGAGCACCGACCTACACACCAAAATATGGTATAATGCTTCCAATGATTCCATCCATTAGGCACTGGTAGGAAGCTATTTGATTAAATGGATTGTTTTAAGATTTAAAAAGTAAAGATGATTTTGTTTATTTTTATTCTAAATTACGTAGTGAATTGCAATATTTGTATTCGCGAGTCACTCTTAGAAAAAAAAATTATAATTAATGACGATCTGAATTATATGATTTAATATCATTAATTTTTAACCAGTTTTTCAACCATGAAGCGAATTCATACTTTTGCAAGAAACACTCAGTCGGAGAAAAGACTGTCGTCACTAGCGTTGTTTTCAATAGAAAAACAGCTTTTAAATACTTTGACGGAACCTACGACAAGCGATTTTTATAACAAAGTAATTAAAAATTTTGCGGAAGAAAATCGCCGAATAGAGTTGGTTTATAAAAAATAATAAAAACAAGTTTTTATATCTTTGTTTCCTGTCAATGTATTTATTTTAAAATTAAAATCAATAAACTGTTTATTTTTGTCATTTCCTGTAATTGTTTAAAATTTTTATGGAAACACGGCTTTCCTATCATCAAATGTCACTACAGCCACTGATAACTACATATAAATACAAAATAATAGGTAAGAGTTTATTGTAAAGAACAAATAGATTACAGATTTAAACAGATTACGCTCTGATTAATTGTTTACTTGTCGAGAATTTTTCAAATATGATAATAACAATTATTCTTATTAAAAAATATCTAAACTTTAATAAACTTGCTTTTTGCATGAATAAGTCACACAAATATCAAAACAAATAATATAAATGTTAATGATATTCTTCTATGAAAATTCAGATATGAAAATTTGAAGAAATTTGTATTCAAATTTTTAAAATTTATTTATTTAATTTTTAAAATTTATTTATTGCACTTTGAGGATATTTTTTATGTTTTTATTTTAAAGATAATCTAGAGTGAAAGTTTCCTATTCTAATGAAACAATACAAAAACATTCATTTGGTGTCTTGATTCATTTTCAGAACTAAAGTAAATATTCCTTTTCATTCTAACAGAAGCCTTTCGAGGCAAGAGAATTCTTGACGTAGGATGTGGCCCGACTGTTCACAGAATGGCAGCACCGAGTAAATATTTTTCGGAAATTGTTTTGTCTGATTATTCCCAGTACAACCGTGAAGCTGTTCAAGAATGGTTAAAAGACCAATCGTCGAAGGATTGGGATACTTTGATGCGAATGGAAGCATTACTTGAGGGATATGGGTATGTTTTACCAATTTAATTTATTACGAATAAAATTTCTTAAGTACAGTAAAACTTCTCTAACTCGAAGCTCCAAATGGCAGGTAAAATCAACGTTTAATTTTCTTAAAACTCGCATATAAATGCTGCTTTGTTGATTTTGCGGCATTGACAACGAATAAAAGAAAAACAGTTTCGACCTTTCTCTATGTACAACATTTTATCAAATTCGGGTATAAAAACAGTAGCATTATTTTTTTAAATTGTCATTATTTGTACGGCACACATATAAAAAAATCAATTAAATAATAATCATATTAGTGTTGAGTTGATGTTATACTTTTGTCGTGATGATAAAGTAATTTACACTATAACGTTGGCATACTTAATTTAATAACTTATATGTTTATTCCCAATACTTATTATAATTCACTTATTTAACTTGAATTATTTATTNCACCAAAATATGGTATAATGCTTCCAATGATTCCATCCATTAGGCACTGGTAGGAAGCTATTTGATTAAATGGATTGTTTTAAGATTTAAAAAGTAAAGATGATTTTGTTTATTTTTATTCTAAATTACGTAGTGAATTGCAATATTTGTATTCGCGAGTCACTCTTAGAAAAAAAAATTATAATTAATGACGATCTGAATTATATGATTTAATATCATTAATTTTTAACCAGTTTTTCAACCATGAAGCGAATTCATACTTTTGCAAGAAACACTCAGTCGGAGAAAAGACTGTCGTCACTAGCGTTGTTTTCAATAGAAAAACAGCTTTTAAATACTTTGACGGAACCTACGACAAGCGATTTTTATAACAAAGTAATTAAAAATTTTGCGGAAGAAAATCGCCGAATAGAGTTGGTTTATAAAAAATAATAAAAACAAGTTTTTATATCTTTGTTTCCTGTCAATGTATTTATTTTAAAATTAAAATCAATAAACTGTTTATTTTTGTCATTTCCTGTAATTGTTTAAAATTTTTATGGAAACACGGCTTTCCTATCATCAAATGTCACTACAGCCACTGATAACTACATATAAATACAAAATAATAGGTAAGAGTTTATTGTAAAGAACAAATAGATTACAGATTTAAACAGATTACGCTCTGATTAATTGTTTACTTGTCGAGAATTTTTCAAATATGATAATAACAATTATTCTTATTAAAAAATATCTAAACTTTAATAAACTTGCTTTTTGCATGAATAAGTCACACAAATATCAAAACAAATAATATAAATGTTAATGATATTCTTCTATGAAAATTCAGATATGAAAATTTGAAGAAATTTGTATTCAAATTTTTAAAATTTATTTATTTAATTTTTAAAATTTATTTATTGCACTTTGAGGATATTTTTTATGTTTTTATTTTAAAGATAATCTAGAGTGAAAGTTTCCTATTCTAATGAAACAATACAAAAACATTCATTTGGTGTCTTGATTCATTTTCAGAACTAAAGTAAATATTCCTTTTCATTCTAACAGAAGCCTTTCGAGGCAAGAGAATTCTTGACGTAGGATGTGGCCCGACTGTTCACAGAATGGCAGCACCGAGTAAATATTTTTCGGAAATTGTTTTGTCTGATTATTCCCAGTACAACCGTGAAGCTGTTCAAGAATGGTTAAAAGACCAATCGTCGAAGGATTGGGATACTTTGATGCGAATGGAAGCATTACTTGAGGGATATGGGTATGTTTTACCAATTTAATTTATTACGAATAAAATTTCTTAAGTACAGTAAAACTTCTCTAACTCGAAGCTCCAAATGGCAGGTAAAATCAACGTTTAATTTTCTTAAAACTCGCATATAAATGCTGCTTTGTTGATTTTGCGGCATTGACAACGAATAAAAGAAAAACAGTTTCGACCTTTCTCTATGTACAACATTTTATCAAATTCGGGTATAAAAACAGTAGCATTATTTTTTTAAATTGTCATTATTTGTACGGCACACATATAAAAAAATCAATTAAATAATAATCATATTAGTGTTGAGTTGATGTTATACTTTTGTCGTGATGATAAAGTAATTTACACTATAACGTTGGCATACTTAATTTAATAACTTATATGTTTATTCCCAATACTTATTATAATTCACTTATTTAACTTGAATTATTTATTTGAACAGAAACGTCGAAGAAGGAATAAACGAAATTAAACTTCGATTGCGACAAAAAATAAAAGAAGTAATTCCTTGCGATATCTTGCAGAAAGACGTCATTTCCTCGGACGTCGGAAAGTTTGATGCGTTGTTTATCTCTTTATGCTTAGAAGCGGTTTGCACCACATTAGAGGATTTTAAAGCGGCTGTTAAAATATTTAACAATTACATTTTGCCAAATGGAGGATTAGTAATGGTAGTGATATTGAACGCTTTCTATTATAATCTACAATATAATAAAATTTTAGGTCTTTCGGTAAGTCAAGAGTTTGTAAATGAAACATTGAAGGAAGCAGGATTCATCAAAAAGCATTGTTATCTTATGGAAAACAATGAACAACATCCAGTTCGTAACTTTAGCGGATACTTAATATTATCTGCTATTAAATCAAATTAAGAGATTTAATAAAATGCTTACACTTAAAGCGCATTATAGGCCTATAACAAACTAATTCATTTTTAAATTTTAGAAGGGAATATGAATGTATTAATTTTAATATGAATGAGAAAATGTTCGACGCTACAGTATATCTAAGGAAAAGAATTTAAGCATAAATATTAGCAGTGCCGTAACTAGCCATTCCTGTGCCGTGTGCAAGAATTTGCATTTATGCCCCTTAATTAATTAGGTTTGGGAAAATAAAAAAACAAATACATGCATTTTGGGCCCCCTTTCAAGTGGGCCCTGTGCGGGTGCACCTGTTGCACCTGCCTAGTTACGGCATTGAATATTAGTATTAAGAGCAATAATGATATTATTGTTCTTAATGCAATACCTTATTTTTTGATTTTATAGTCTTATGATACGTTATATATGAAGTAATAATAATGTAATTATAATGAAAATTCAATACATGCTGTGTACTAAAATTATCACATATAAAAGAAGCATAAATGTTGATATTTTAACAATTCTATTATTTTTAGTTAATGTAAAATGGATGTTTTACGTAACCCGATGCTAGAATAAAGTGTGAATAATTTAAGAATCACGAAATAGTTTTATTCGAAACAAGACTTTTTCATGTTTCTTCCTTCACAACTGTAGTTAATTCTTCAGATTAATATTAGGATTGCCCGATTGAAAAGTGGACACGTGCCATATCTCATCGTGCAAAGTAGCTATCGATGGCCACCTTACAGGTGAGTAAGCTCAACTTAGGCGAAGCGCGGGCTGCATTAGGTATTGGCGTGAATAGATGTTATCTTCAGTAATTGACAGATTAATGCTAAGTTAATTACAATGGAAAGGTCCAGAATCGCTTCCATCGTAACTAACTTAGCATTAATCTGGGTTTTAGTGGCTGAAGGTAATAGGAGTGCCGATATCTATAAACGAATGAAACACATTTATAATGGACATTGTTTAGAATAAACGGAAGTGAATAATTGGTGCAACGGATACAGACAAAACCGCAAGTAAATTCGGGATAAGCAGAAACCAGGTTTGGCACACACCGTAATCTCCACTGCATCAATGTCGCGGTGGACGATACAATCGGAAGTAACAGACGAGCTACAACTCGCACATTCGCGAATTTGAGCAAAGCTTTCTTTGCTCATATTCGTAGGCAAACATTCATGTCGGACAGTAAAGTAAAAGATAGAATGGGAGAATTTTTCACTAGCATACACAAGAATTATACGCGAGGGTATTTACCTTTTATAATCTTCTGAGGTAACACCGGAATTGTCCAAGTCGAACGTATCACAGCGAATGTATTCGCAAATAATACCTTTGAGTCTTTTTTCACCATATTTATACCCCTTTGTTTTATGAGATCGGCTAATTAAAAATGCAATATAGTGATGTTACTTGTTATAAATAATTTTCATTTTTAAAGAAAAATTGCTTAACAGAGTAACAGCAACACATTGAAATGCAAACAATAACATCAATTACATTCTTGATCGAAATTTCTTATATGAAATAAACATTAATGAATAAATTTAAAAATAATTTGTGAAATTTACGTAATGAAATACAGTGGTACCTCAGGATACGAAATTAATCCGTTCCGAAACTGAGATCGTATCATGAAAATGTCGTAAGGTGAATCAACTTTTCCCAAAAGATTTCACGTAAAACCAAATAATTCGTTTTAACGCGAAAAACATACTTAAATTAAAGCCAAGTAATACATTAAAAAAATAACTGTAGTAAGGAAAACAAATGAAAAATGCAAACTAATGTAAAGTCGTATGGTGAGTTTTTGTTCGTATCGTGGAGCAAAAATATGTTCGAATTTCATGTCGTATCCTGAAAATTTCGTATGCTGGGGCGTTCGTATCCTGAGGTACCACTGTATNTATGAAATAAACATTAATGAATAAATTTAAAAATAATTTGTGAAATTTACGTAATGAAATACAGTGGTACCTCAGGATACGAAATTAATCCGTTCCGAAACTGAGATCGTATCATGAAAATGTCGTAAGGTGAATCAACTTTTCCCAAAAGATTTCACGTAAAACCAAATAATTCGTTTTAACGCGAAAAACATACTTAAATTAAAGCCAAGTAATACATTAAAAAAATAACTGTAGTAAGGAAAACAAATGAAAAATGCAAACTAATGTAAAGTCGTATGGTGAGTTTTTGTTCGTATCGTGGAGCAAAAATATGTTCGAATTTCATGTCGTATCCTGAAAATTTCGTATGCTGGGGCGTTCGTATCCTGAGGTACCACTGTAAATAAAATTGTTCTGCAAGAACAATTGCTAAATAATTAAATTGGTCGTCCACTGTAATCGACAACGTTATTAATTGATTAATTTAATATTAATTAATATTGATCTCCAATTTTTTTTATTTTTATTATTACAGTATTAAACTTGGAGATCAATATGATCTAAAAAAATCAACAGAATGCCCTTCGGATCTTAGAAACAGGGAAAAACTAACCGTTGTTCACCAGGTTGGCAGCAACAAGATATTATTTCAGAAGTTAGCAGTAATGCTCGAATGTAATGTAAGCAAACAATTCGACTATTGAAAAAATTATGCAGACACGCCAGCATCTGGTATATAAGTCAAGAAAACCTTTCCCATTACTAAAGCAAGAAGGAACTTTTACTATGGGCAAGGACAAATGAGATGGACGATACGTGGAAACATATCTACTGGACCCACTACTCGCATGATTTAAGAAGGGAAAAAAGACTATATTCCAAATGACAACCAGGTAGTGGTTCAGGTATAATTTGAGGTGATTTTAGTTGGTAAGGAAAGACTCCATTTTATTTTTTTACAAGGACTTACAAAAGCAAATGGTTATCAAGATATGTTGGTAAGCAATCTCTTATCTTTTGCAGAACGTGTTGCTGGAATCGACGGTTCTTTCAACATAACAATACCCCCATTTCCACAATAAACTCTATGTATGAATGGTTTTTAGCTAATGGGGTGTCTCTTAATAATTGTCGGCTCTATCCGGATATTATATCTTTGAGGGATTCTGGCTAGAGCTGTATATGAAAATGAGTATCAATATAATAGTATAGAGGAACTAAAACAAGCCATAATTTTTCACTGGGAAGAAATAAGCGCATTTGTCCTCCAAACTCATACAATCAAGGCTAGACTTCATTTACAAAGTAATTTTAGTCAAAGAGAGGCATCATTGAATATTCGGTTATCGTTAAATATACTTTATTAATGTGTCATTAATTCTTTCGATTAACTCCTTTATATGTTTGAAACAGTCAAATCGATTGTAATACCTTAAAATTATAGTTTATTTTTTCTCTCTCAATAAACGATTCTCATTTTTTATATGTGAATTTGTAGAAGTTGAAAGTTGAAGCAAGCCAAAACTGTTTACAAATTTTCAATATGAATGATTTAATACTGAAATATATTAGTGGCATTATATTTACGGAATGAACCTTACACCTTACAGCACACAAAGTGGCTTATGGAGAGTAGAATTTAATTACTTACACTTGTTTAATTCGGTCAAATTTTGAATTGAAACAAATGTTTTTGAATAGTTTAATTAGAAGTTCGAGTTTTTGTTCATTTCCCATTATGTCGAATTTTAATTTTAGAGTAGATTTAAATTACGAGGGTGATTCAAAAAGTAAGGTACAAATTTTATTTCACAGACAGATATGATGATACAGATTATTATAGCACTAGTACATATTATTTTTCAACATACTCACCATGCTTGTCCAAACATTTATTTCAACAATATACAAAGGCATCGATGCCAGCAGAGAAGAAATCTGCGTCAAGTCTCTTCAGCGACTCCGTGACGGCTTGCTGAACTTCTATATCAGTTTGGAATCGCCTACCACCCAGATTCTTCTTCAATAGCACGAAGAGATGGAAATCATAGGGTGCCAGGTTGGGGCTAATAAGAGGATGCTCCAGTACCTCCCACTTGAAGCACCGTAAGAATTCAGTTTGCACATCTACCCTACCTTTATCGAACTCGTTGCACCAAACCCACACCTATTTTTGTGGCACGACATTACCACTGTACACCTCAACAAGTTGACGATGAATTTCTACCGGTAAGTTGCCCTTCAGATCGAATCACACTACGCCCTTTTATGTTTGACCAGGTTTCCGTGAGCGCAGCCATTTTCAAAATGATAATGCAAGAACCTGACGCAACATTTCCATCATCTAACGCCTGTGCGATAAAGCTGTGGTCTTCCGCTGCTGCCTTAATGAGAAATTCTAACAAGAGGAACCCGTGAGAGCTCTTGTTACCTTACTTTTTGAATCACCCTCGTATGTTTCTATTCTTAGTGTTATCGTATCAAAAAATCTTAATTCCATAAAATATTACATGCCCTAAATAACTTACTTGTAAAAATCTTTTATAATACTTATACATTCAAAAGAGAATTTTTCAATAAAAGGAAAGATCTCTAAATAACAAATTTATTAAGATAATTATGATTTTATAAGCAAAATGAAATAATGCACTTATAAGTTAATTCACATAGTATTAATATATAAATACAATTACAGTAGAAACTCGATTATCCGGACTAATTGGGGACGAAGGTAGTCCGGATAAGGAAAAATTCGGATAATCGAAACAGATACTTTAATTTGTCTTTTAATGATAATACAATACGTTTTCTTTTCGATGACATATCGGTAATATCAAAAGTAAATACTATATTTAAATCGTGATCAAATTTTCAAGAAACAAACGTTCGTATCGAATTTGGACTACTACTGACCAACGCTAACAGACTACCTATTGTTTAAAAGGCCCTCTGGTAGCGCGAGAAAACAAATTTTATAAAATAAAAAGCAGTTGAAACTGCATTTTTCTGAATAAAAATTTGACAAACTATTTATCGTTTTA
>NW_019384341.1:0-4826 GCF_000671375.1 Centruroides sculpturatus
TTTGCAATTTAAAAAACTTCAAATAATAATAAATTATTTTGTGAACAATTAAAGTATGTAATGTTTAAAACGTGTATATTACGTAACACAGCTCGGTGACAACAAACACCAATCAGCTTCTACGTGGGCAATGGCTGCTGCTCTGCCTTTTAACTTCGCCTCTCTTCAAATTCAACCAATAAGAGAGCGTCTCGTGTCGGCGCTCAAAGACAAGCGGCGCCGACTGGTGACTAAAAGCAGAAACTAGAAGAATGCTCTCGATATCAACTAGATGGAGCTGCGATCGCCTTTACGAACGTTGTTAACTTTCTTTCAAAATATAGTTTTTTTTTTTCCATGATAATTTTACTTTTTTCTTTAGTAATTGCTTAATAATTATTAATTTGTGCAAAGCTTTTAGCTGAGAGATTAAATTAACTAGCGGATAAATTATTTATTAAAGCATTAAGCTTAATTATAATTTAATTTTATGAACGTTAATGATAACATCACCAGTATATTATCTATAGTGTGAACTATATCATCAGTGATTATGTTATATAATAATCATGTGCTAAAATTTCTTAAAAGTTTAATCTTCAATTTGAATAAATTTTTCTCTATATTTACGAACAAATTTCGAATTTTTAGCAATATAATTAACACAAAATAATAATTCATCTTATATATGGACCATACACAAATTTATATGATCTATCTACAAATAAGACGGAAAAATGTTTATGGTTTAACATTATTTATATAGGCCTATATATTTTTCAACACAAATATGTTGTAGTAAACGAAAACGATGAAGTAACAGTTTAAGTAAAAGATTTATCTCGTAAAATTTATTATTTTTATTAAGATTATCTTGTTCGTAGAATGGGGAAATTGAGTTAAAAGTTATTAAACGAAACATCAATTTTAAATCGACCCGATCACATTCCAAAACATATCTAAAACGACGTAAAATGAATCGAAGATAACGTTTTTTAATATAATTTAGCGCGTGTTTTAGAGATTTACAGCTAAAGAATTCACCTCGAAAATGTTGAGTACTGTACTTAATTTATGGCTTTAAATTTTCTTTCTCAGGTTCCAAAGAAAATTCTTCGGCTTTTATAGAAGATGTAATACCGCTTTCCAGTTATATAGCAGCTACAATGCCAGAAGCAGAAGAAACAAAAAGCAAAAAAACTTCACCCCCCCTTTCCTTTTCTTTCTTTCTTTCTTAAGGTTTAAGCCGAAATAACGTCTGCCAACATTAATGGCGCTCTGAACGCAAGAAAATAGATAGTACCGAAGACGGGCAAACAAATGAACATTTACATTTTTGTTAAAAGACACGTGACAAGTCATGTCATGGGACAATATTTCATCCCGTTAAATCTCGAAGACTATCTTTTCGTCCATATATACACTTCATTTTTGAATTAACAGGAATGTTTCTGATGCTAAAAAACTTTTTAATGTCTGTTTTCTGTATTTATAATACTTTTTTTTTTAGTTCGAATTTTTAAAATCATTGTTGATACTTAAGCACAGAATATAGTGTAGACAGGAATTCTATTGAAGTAAACATCAGCATTATTTAAAAATAAATGTTGTAAATTCTGTTTTATATTTTGATTATTTTATAAACAAATTTTTATTATTAATTTAAAAAATTAAGCATGTTTTTATGAGTTAAATTATTTTCATATATAAAAGTAAGATTAAATTAAGCTCTGATCCTAATAATTGATTTTCTATTAATGAATAAATTAGTAATTGGCGTGCGTGATCTTTTGATGGTCATACTTTATACTTGTAGCTCCATTCTATTTTAATTAGAACTTAATCTTTATTAATCTGGCTAAGACTTGTAATTAAATAAAAATTACATTTTTTTTCTGTTAAGCTGTTTCTTTTCTACTTAAAGAAATCTTTCAGTTAAGTCTGTCCTACGAGAGCCTTTAGATTAAATTGCAAATGATTGTACCTTTAGAGATATGGCTTCAGACAATAGTATTTGTTCGGCGCTATATCTCACTTAATCACAAGTTTGACATATTTGTAAACAAACGTTGCAGATCGGCTTTTCACTTGGATGAAAGCTATAGAGTGAAATCCGATCGAGAGCTAATGAATAACTGCATAAACATTGCCGCTTATCAGTTACTAAATGGAGTCAGGCATGTACCATCAGCACCACAATCATTTTTCTTCCTCTTTCTATTCTATTACATAAATCGTGTCGACAAGAGACATATGCTAGAGAGGTCGAATCACGGAGAGTATTGTCTTTACTTAATGAAGAACTAATTTGGCAGATTTATATATCATCCAGATAAGACCTCTCTCTGATATCGATTCTTCGCAACGATGTTGGCCAGCCAAAGCCATAACTGCTTTCATTGCATCATAAACGGTTTTTCTCATAAATAGAAAGTGGCTTTTAAATGAAAATGAAGGACTTTTATATAGAAAAGAATTGTCGTTGATTATCAATTGAGTTTGGAACTACGCCTGTTTCGTTCCTGCTGATTGTTCTTAAATTTTCTTCGTAACGTTATTTCTACTCATAAGTATAGCTTGTGCATAAGATAATTAGTAAATAAAATCATGAATAATCTATGAATAATTTCCTGTATCCTATAAGAAACATGGAGATATTTTTCCTCCTAAAATCTTCCTGACTTTAGAAGGAAGTCTAGCTTTGTAACGCAATACCATATGTCGTTTCACCATTTCAATCGATGATGGCTCGGTTGACAGAATAATGATATTGTGTGTAGATGGGGGAGACGACTAGGATGAGATGGAAGCTCCAGCGTGGGTGGCATCGATAGAGATAATTTTGTGAAACTACAAGCGCAAACGGAAGATGGGAGCGAAGTATATTTAATTTCTGGCGCCTGCAGATTTAATTGGCACCTGGAAGTAACCTTAGCTCTGGGTAATGACTGGTATTTTGGGAGTCGAACGAAATAAAGACTAATAACTGATGATGTGCAGTTAGAAACTGCTGTACTCACTCGATGAAAAGCGACTGCTTCTAAATGATGTTGCCTCTGAAGATTCAATTTAGATGTAAGAAGAGGAAAAAAAATCACTAATCCGATAGCTCATAATAGTTGAGAACTGTTTCTGATAAGTTGTTAATTATGTAATATCTGCGTTGAAAGCTTTCTACTTTTCCCGAATTGTTGCTATTTAAATAACTTATTTAAGAATAAATAACTTAGTATTTAAATGGACTATTTGATTTTTACACGGTTAAAATTGCTTACAAAATATTTTTATCGATAATGAATATATATTTTTTTCTAGTTTTAACGAGTTATGTGCTCCACTTATTAATTATTTTATAGACTTATACATTTAAATAACTGATTTAAAATAATTAAAATAAAAGTTAATAAGAGTTTCTTTTAAGCTTAAATATTTACCATTTTATTTAAAAGTACTTCATAAAACTTTCGAGTAAGTTTATATTTATTTCGAATATTCTATATATTAGATACAATCTGTTTTATTCTATCAAACATCCAAGTTTTATATTTTTAGCACCAATCAGTAATTCTAGGAAATTCAGTAGAATTGTAACTTAATGGTAAGGGGGAAGAACAAGAACCTCTGACGTTCTGTTTCACCAATTTTTCCAAGGAAAATAGGGGAAGTTACATTTTTTCCCTTCTGTGTTCACAGTCATAGACTTAAAGATCATCTATATATGGCACCGTTAGCGTTGCGTGACAAATGCTAGAAGCTATACCTATCTTCAACACTTTCTTATAGCCGAATTGACTATTTCTTTGAATTACCTACAAGTTTTTACAGCAAAAATCCGATAAGGTTTAAAAATACTGTTAATACAATTACAGAATCAAATAGTGTAAATAATTCGGTTATTTTCCTAAATAATTCATAAAATAGTAAAAAAAAATTTAAATGAATCTATTTATACTTATTTTTTTATTCTTATATTTTTTATAGTAACAAAAGCCGCAGAGATTTATATATTTTTTGCGTTTTTATTTATTGTTTCACATAAAAGCTTTCAAGAAAATGGAAAATAAACCTATTTCAAAAAGTTTTCTTTAAGTGTTTTTAAATACTTAAAAGTATTTAATAACAACGTATCTTGAATTTTTTGTGTGTAGTATATATTTATCAATATTCGAATTAATAAAATAAAGTCTGTACGCTATAGCGCAAATTTAACTTTAATTTTGTTTTTTCTTCCCAGGAAAAAAAATTGTTTTCTAAATCTTAAAAATTGAACAAAAGAAAATAGGTTAAGCATTTTTTTTAAGTTTATATCATAATATTAGAAGAGAAACATATTTTCCAAAATATATGCCTGACTCTTAAATTTCGATTTAAAAATTCATTCATTAGATTACATCTTAAACGATTTTTTTCTATAATCAATTAAAGTTTAACCGTTTTTAGTTTTATCAGAAATTTAGATATTTTTACTCTTTTTTTTTATGGAGAGGGTTATAGGTCCGTTTAAACAAAGAAAAATTGATAAATTGTTTTCGTTTTTAAAAAATGTTGGTTGCGTTTTGAAAACTTTCCAATTAATGTTCAAAAAATAGCAGAAGTTCTCGGAAAATTTTTAATTTTTTAATAAATGTAGATCTGAAAAATCAATTTCTTTCAAAAATATTTATTAGTAATTTAATGTTTTTTTCCCTCGTACTTATTTTTAATTATAAATTTTATTTTTTTAAATCCACAAGAATTTAGTAAAAAAAGAAAAAAAAACCTTTTATTTCATTAATTTATATTCGTTATAAAATTAACAAATGAATTGTTAAAATAATAAAATTTATAACTTTATTCTTATTTATTAT
>NW_019384341.1:10667-85941 GCF_000671375.1 Centruroides sculpturatus
ATTTTCATGTTTATCGTGATTCATCTGTAAATGACGTCAGGTTTAATTTTATATAGAAAATTAAAAATAAAAATTAAATAATAATTCTTTACTAAATGCGCCATTCATTTTTTTTTAAAAAATTATATTTATTGCCATAAAATTTAATGACTAAAAAGTAATTTTTTTCTTAATATTTTTAATGTTTTTTTATGAAAAAATATTTATATATTGATTTTAATCTTTATTAAAATACGTAAATAATTTTCTTTATTTTATTGGATTTTTCCTCTTTGAAATCATAAAATGTACGCTGAGTTAGTTTGTAATATATGTATTTTTTAAATTAAGAATTAAAAAAAATGCATATTTTAATATAACTTTTTAATAAATTAATGTTTAAATATTCTTTCTAATGTATAGGCTAATATATTATTATATTAAAATATATAATCGTATAGAGGTTATCAAAAAATAAGCAATGTAAAAATTGTAAAAATTTAACGAAATAATAATAAAAAAAGTATCAGTTTGTTTTTATGCAAAAATTACTTTTTTACATAAAAGAATACAAAATTTTGAAAGCAATTTTTTCGATTTTTTGTGCGGTTATCTATTCAAAAAATGTTGTCTAATTACTATAATATATTTTTATTTTAAACTAAAAGAAAGAGGAATAATTTCCTCTCGCCTTTAACATTTCCTATAAAGTTTAGGCTACCGGCAAGATGTTTTCGCAAGCGAATTTTTTAAACTAAAATCTACGTAACTTATAATTTTTTATTATAAAATTTGAAGATAATAATAATGAATTCATGGTCAATAATAATTGTATCTTCTTTTTTATTCACAGAATTTATCCACAATCAATCACAGATATGTACATCTATAGAGGTCAAGTCACGGGACACGGTCACCGATCACAAAACACAGAAAAGACCGATTTTGTACAATGGGTTAGGAAAGGAGAAAAAGGATCTCTTATTGCATTACAATATACATGATCTCGAGATCCCAACGAATTTACCGTGAGGATGGTCAATCAGCACAAAGCATCCATTGCCACTTGGAGCAACAATGAATAAGTTATCCGAAATTGACACAGACTTCTTTCTATAAAAGCCTAACATATTAATGGAAAATTTTCTTAAAATTTCTATTGTATTGGTATCTATATATACAGCACTATTGACTACAATAACGGAACTTAAGTCTAAGAAGTTATTCAAAGACAATTCATTCATACAAGTTATGAAAGTTTTTGAAATAGTCGCAGTAGTATCGAGGAAATGACTATTCTTCCGTTATTCGCATTGACAAACTCCTTTTCTGCCCGTCGCTTCTCATATAGTACACCAAACGATCTTTCTTTTCGCTTAGATGACTTCCAGGAATAGTTTTTTCCCATTTTTTTCTTTATACCCAACTTTCTTTGCGATATTTGATGTAGGCAACAACTAGCCTCATCGATATATTACAATAATGGAACAGGAAAATCATAATTATAAATACGGATATTTAATAAAATATAAGGGTTTTAATTAATTTTTTTAAATTTATCACAAACAGATATATTGTAAAATATAAATATAAAGTAAAAAAAATTTTAAGTATTGTTTTAAATAAAAACTTTTTAAGATATTTGTTGTGATAGTTGTACTTCTTGGGAGTTATGCCATACACACACTTATATATATATATATATTTATTTACATTAAAAAAAAAAGATACTCGGTAGTATTGGCAGTGAGACGAACTAGATTTGGCAAGAAGATGCGGTGGAACAAAAGAGCTTTGCGCTGACAGACCAATCTTTGCAATGTGCATTACACAGACAGGAGATGAAGTTACCTTTCGGTTAACTACATTGACGTCATCAACTTGCTAAAAAGAAATCTACTGTTTAAAGTTCTATAA
Source organism: Centruroides sculpturatus (assembly GCF_000671375.1). NCBI lineage: Eukaryota > Metazoa > Arthropoda > Arachnida > Scorpiones > Buthidae > Centruroides > Centruroides sculpturatus. The sequence continues at coordinate 12,564 of NW_019384341.1, forward strand.
TAGTCATTCAGAAATGTTCACCTGATTCGCGGTGCCCCTATATTTCGTTAGAATCTATTGTAAGGAAATAATTGAAAATAAACCTATTTCAAAAAGTTTTCTTTAAGTGTTTTTAAATACTTAAAAGTATTTAATAACAACGTATCTTGAATTTTTTGTGTGTAGTATTGGTATTAAAATCATCTTAAATTATTAAAAGTTTTGATTTTTAAATACTTTTTTAAATTATAAATTTATTTAGTTACTTCTCATTTAAATAATTTAATTTTATTAATTTATTTATAATTGAATGAAATATTTTCAACTTTTTGAAATAGGTTTACGCGTTCTAATTCTCATAACAGGGACAAAGCGACACCAGACACATTAACATAAACAATAAGCAAAAACTTAAAAGCCAAAAGAAAGGAGATTGTATATTATAGAACTGAAATTTAGCTTACTGAAATTTTTTATCTCTATGATCTATTTACGTTGACATTAAACAGTTTCTTTCGTATATTGCACTTAGGACATCTTTCAATAGCAATTCTCTAATCAGCTTAATTGATAATATTCTGGTGTGGAGGAATATTCATTTGCCAATGTAAGAAAGTTGAAATCGCTCCCACTATTAGCTCCTCCATCGTAATAACCTCCATAACCATCATTGGTGTTATAAGTAAGTTCGGAATCTGTAGTTGTGCATTGCTGAATGTTGTAATGTTCTTGATGGCCCGGACTGTTATCAAATGTTTGTATATTCGAAGAATCTTGTTGTTGACCATTTCTTGATGGATCGTTATAAGTATCATTACTTTTGTAATCAGTTGTTCTACACCCATTCAAATCATAATATACAGCTCCGCTATTGGAGGGAGAAAGCATCGATTCGTCTGTTTCATTATAATTTGTATAATTATATCCGTTATTCATATATTGTTGTTGTTGCTCATTATTCTCGTAACCATTATAGCATGCCCTGTCTGAAGAATAATCGGATATAGGATCTGGTCCTCTGTAGTCGTTCATGAAGTGTGGAGAAACAGATTGGTCAATAGTATTAGGATAACCGTACTGTCTTGACGGTACCATTGTCCTTTGTGAATTATGAACAGTATAATCGTCTTCCATAGGGTTGCGAGAGGGTGATATAGTAGGAGGACCCTGAGGAGGGCAAGAATGAGATTGTATGCATCCGTTAGATTGAATCCGGTGGTTCTGCTCGTTGCTCGGTGTAAAATACATTCCCGGTCTCGTTGGACGATAAGTACCGTTTTGAGGTGGAATGGGATTACAATAACCTTCGGCCATCGTATGGTGTGTTTGATGTTGTTGATGTTGAGGTGGAGGAGGTGTCCTGTAACAAAACGGAGGACATACATTAGGTGAAGTACCTCTTTGCGTTAATTGCGGATAGCCGTTGATGGCATTCGGTGTCATGGAATCGGTCGAATAAGGAGTTTCCGAAAAATGACGTAAATGTGGCCGATGAGAATTTACAGTGGGCGGCATGGCAGAAGGATGTGAGGGAGGTAGTTGCCAGGTGGTTGCAGAGGCTGCATTAGTAACCTGGCGGCAATATACAGGGTCTACATTGCAGGTTTTGTTCGCTAAACCTCCAGGCGGTGGAGTGCCGTAATGACACTGATTTCTTGTATTACCGTTCACAGTTGGGTTCTTTTGTCTAGCCGTGTAATGAGTATGTGACCTATATTGTGTTGTAGTGGTTTCTGGAGACTTCGCTACTTCACAAGGACTTGCACCTCTTTCACAGGGATTAGGACGAGAAACAGTTGGTGAAGGGCGATGTGTTTCTGTATCCGAAGAACTTAACAAACCACCCCCTTCCAAAGAATTCACCGAAGATCTTCCTCCGATACTGTCTTCGTTATTAACAATCCCAATTTTTTGGTCTCGAGAACCTTCTGTTCGAGGACTATCGGTTTGGATTGTTGGAGTCCTTGAACGTTCATCAGCTACGTCTTTGATTTCGGAAGACTGGTCACCCGTTCCTTCTGTCGCCGCTTCATTACTCTCATTGTCACTTTTATCTTCACCGTTTTTATTCATCATAGATTGTCGTTTATGTTTCATTCTTCTATTCTGAAACCACACCTTTACTTGGCGTTCTGTCAAATCCAAAGATGCAGCAATTTCAATGCGACGGGGACGGCACAGATATTTGTTGAAATGGAATTCTTTCTCCAGTTCCAATAACTGAGTATTAGTGTAGGCTGTACGGAGTCGACGAGGCATCCCATTATCTGGATTTTCAGCTGAAAATAAGCAGAAAAAATTTATTAATAATAATAGACTTGAATTGAATTTTTAAAATATTTCGTGAAATATTTTTTAATAGTCCTGTAATTTTTCCATAAGCAAAAATTAGAATAAAACTTCTAAAATTTCAATTTTAGAAATTGTTCCTTAATTTATAATTTAAAAAATATAATATAATTAACGTCAAATTCTTGTAAAATTTCATTAAAAGTTTGGCTTAGTTCTTTATTCAAAATTGAATAATTAGCAAACTTTATAAAACTGTTAAAGATAAACGAAGAATATTAGGAATCAATTTTCATAAAGTGAAACGAAAAATTTCACATTAAATCCAAAAGTTTTTAGAAGTTTTTACTAATATTAAAATACTAATGATAAATTTAATTTGGGCTTATCTCGGAGAAATTGTTTTTAAAAAAATTTTTATAATGCCGAATTAGTTTAATATTTTTAGAAAAAAATTTTTTTTAATTCACGATAAACTTTTAAGCACTATCAACAAGTTTTATCTCAGTAATAATTATGGCCTACGCGGCGTAAGATTATGCATTAATGTTATAGATAATTCCTCAATCGAACGTTTCAGGTTAAAACATTGTTGGATCAATAATGACATATTGAAGTTTCTTAAAGTTTAGTCTTTAAAGTCCAGAATGAAAAAGAAGCGATCCTTCACAATGTAAACCATCTGTTCGTTTTTGAGACCGCTCTGTAGCCAAATGGTAAAGGAATGAACGTGCTTGGAAACGATCATGGAAGTTGAAGAGTAAGTAACAAATGTTCTCGCTGACTGCAACAAACAAGAAGCTGTGTAAGCGAAGGATCTCTTGACTGGTCGGTTCTAACAACAATTTGTCAGTAGTCGAGTACATTAGCAGACAGTTCACGTTTAACCTAGTCTTCTTCGTATCTCTACCACCACTAAAAAAACTTTACGAATTACAAGTAAGGTAGACCATAGCAAATATGCACTGAATATTTTCCTTATGAGTGAGTTTGAATAAATCGATAAAGTAATCATTTTATGGAATTTTTTTAAAGGAAATATGCCTTTCAATTCTTTTATATTTAAGCCTCTATTATTAAAAAGAATTTTGAAATATTTACACAAAAAAACAAACTCGAAATTGGAATAGAAATTCGTACTTTAATTTGTAATTTTTCGATATAATTTTAAATGTTAAAAATTATCTAGTGTGTTAATGTTGCTAAACTTTTTACATAAACTATTCTACGTTGATGTTAAAGATAGGCCACTTCTGATACAATATACATGTTCCTAAATCATTGAAAATAATGAATTTTAATGAAAGACACATTAAAAAAATGGTAGGAAGAACATCTCAATGATTAAACGTATGCTAATATCGAGAGCGAAATGTTTATCTAGGAAGTTTAACATTTTTAATAAGAGGTTTAAGATGGTGCTCTACGAAACTGCAAAATTATACGCATAAAACTATGAATATTAATATAATTATACCGAGCGCCTTGTGGAAATAAAAATTTTCACATCAAGGGAAATATATCGCATTTGATTTACATCTAGGTATAAAGTCCTGTTTTCTATTTGGTCATGAATAAAAGGGCTATCGCTCTGGAAGCGAAGATTTCTTGCACGTATTAATATCCATCAAATTTCATATTCATGTTGAGGTGAGGAATTTCATAACCTGTAATAATTTATGTACATCTTTACTGAGAAACGCATCACCAGTTTAATCTAAAACTTTTAAACAGATAATAGGACGGTCTGTAAGTCTATATTAAAAAACATATATTTTATAACTTTATGATAAATTATTATTTAATATAATAAAATTATATTTTAATAACATTATGAAATGCATTGTTTATGTTATTATTTAAATAACTTTTGTTTTTAAATTAGAATGAATATTCCAACTCCGGTCTTGTTAAATATGAATTAATACAATAAAATATTCATCATTTGCTCGTGTAAAATATTCATACAACAAAATTATTTAATTATAATTTTTATAAAATTCAAAAAATTTTAATTTTATATCCTATTTAATTTATCAAAACGGTCCATTTGTCTGTACTACTGGTTCCAGAGATATTGAAACTCTAATTGAAATTCTCTTAAGAGCTTATTCCTTTTAATAAACTCTTGGGAACTGATGTAATGTAGTGATTCTAGGCACGTCGCCTTTATTAACCTCCAAGAAACTGAAGAGCAACAAGATGAAGTTATAGCGACTTGTAAACAGGAATCTATATGTAGTTATTCCCAAGCTGAATGATATAGAATGAATCCTAAGAGACTTGTACTTATCTAGTAAAGCTTTTTAATGGAAAAAAAAAAGTTAAATTTCATACATGTTGCACATTCGAGGAAGATATTCAAGATATTTAACTTGTGAAATGTTTAAAATATATCTACAGATATATAATTTTGATTAATTTGACTAAAAGTTGTAGGCTTTGTGAGAAATTATATCATGGAAAATGCAATCGGGTTCTTGTAACATTTAAAAATATATTTATTTGATCGAGAGGATTAAGAAAAATGCTTTAAATTTGAAAAGAAAAATAAAATTCTGCAACAAAATTATCAATGACGATTTTGTATCTTTTAATAATTAAAATTTAAATTAAGTTAATAATAAATTAATTCAAAATCGTTTCAAGAATTAAAAAAATGCAATTTTTAATAATTTTCTTCATTTTATGTATATTTTAATATTTGTATTTGCTTAGCCCCTGAGTAACAGGGTGTTTACTCGTTATGCTAATAAAGATTAATAACAGTAAATTTCTACATTTTACTTGTAAATTGATAATTAAAATCACTATTAATTTACAGCTGAAGTTGTCTATTAACTCAGTTGTATGTTGAATATTTAAGATATTTTTATAAATGTAAATTCTTTATCTACAATAGAAAGAAAATACAAAAAATCAGATTAAACAAATCAAAACTAATAAAGTATCTTTAAACAAATATATAGGCTATATTGTGGCTCGCTACTCTTCTAGACCCTTATTGTTGCTTCCGTACAGCCTTGTACTGTACAATTTATTTTTGTAAACTTGATACATACTACTTACCCATATATAATATGTTTTGTTACGTTTCCTGTTTATGTATTATGTAGTACGACATACACACGGATTGTAAGCGTAATTCGCATTAGTAATTCGAATAGGTAACTGAAAACTAAGGAAAGATGCGTTCGTATAAATCAAATTAAAAAGTTAGTATCTCAACTTCTAACCCACAAACCTTCTACCAGTAAGTAATGAAAGAAAGACATTAATATGAATTTAGATAAGAAAGAAATCAAATTTGTTCTTAGAAAGCCTACCTACCAAAATGTACGACACAATACTGCACGTTATGCTACTGTACGCATGCTTAACTTAATATAACTGATATTTACTGTAGAACAATGATAAGTATAATATTTTAATTATATATAAGCTTACATGTATATATAATATTGTTCTAATAGAGAAATGAGGCTCTCGTGTATTTCTGATAAGCGATGTATGGCTTCCACCATGACGAGGTTTGGCTATCCCTACGTAATTTAAATTGAATTCAATTTTAGTGGTTAATATTTAAATTAGTTTAAATTTATTTTTGTTAAATTAGCAATACAAAAATGCCAATAAATCATTTGCATAGAATTTTTTACTATGAGTTTAGATAAATAGGCCTATATTAAAAGTTTGAAGGAAAAATTTAATAAATAGGCCTATATAAATAATTGAATTAAATTTCTGATTTTGTTTTCTAGTTTGCTGTAGTTATTTTATATAACAATATAAAAATTATTAATACTATCATTTTAAATAGAAATCAAACATCAACATTTATACAGTGATATTTACAAATATAGGCTAGAATTTACTGTTTTATTGTATAAATGTAAATGTACTGTAGGGGTACATGTCATTATATCATTATCTAAACTACTTTAATGATATTCAGAGAATTACACAGCGCAATTTTAGGAATTTCACAAGCATTTACGATGAAATTTTGTTTATAACCAGAAAAAATGCACCGTTTTAAAAATTTGTTTTTTCAAATTAACTTTTTAAAAATTATGATATTAAAACATTATATTTAATATTTAAAAAGTCACTTTTATTGCCCCGTTTGATTTTATGGTTTTCTTTAATCTCGATGTTTTGCTTAATCTCATTATTGATTCAGACATTATATCGCCTATATAGGCTAATGATATAATATATAAATGCAATGATATAGTAATTGAATAGAGCATAATTGAGTAAGTAAGCAACATATACTAACTGAAATTTTAATATAATGGAGTAAAAATATTTATCCTATAAATTATTTAGATTTTATAATAGTAGGATATACATATACAACAAAAATAGACAACATTATATGTAAAGAATTAGCATAGTTTATTGAAATATTTATTAATAATGCTTTCGCATGATATATGAATTTGGAAAGTAATGAGATAGGCTTTTTATTGTAAAGAATTATGTTTTATACCCAGTGCATATGGCACTTTTCATACGTTTTATTTCTTATTTTCTTACAAGCAAAATTATCTAATTGTTTATTCTGATTTGATGAGATAGAGTAGTTGCTTTTCGTAGATAGCATTACATGTCGTAAATGATGTAACGATGTTAGGATACATGCTAACAAGTTTTCGTTGCTCTTCTGTCATCAGGAGACCATAATAAATAATTTTCTGAGCTCTTTTTAAAATTTTATTTTATAGAAAGAATATTTTTTATGAGGAATTGCCTAATTTTGACTGTGAGCTTTAAAAAGCAGATTTTCAAATGTATATATGGATTGCTTAGATTTTTTTAAAATGATATGTTCCTATATAAGCTACTGAAAAATATAATGAAAACAATAAATCAGATGAACTTCGGATAAGAATGTTTTCCTCTATTTTTATTTATTTATTTTTTTAAGGCGAGTTTTTTAAACATAGTTATACTTAAGAAATTTGAAGAATACAATAAAATAAATAGATTACCTTTTCATTTTCTTATTTCATTCAATGATTTTAATCTTTCAAGAAAGGGAATATTAGAAAGTTGACTAAATTAGACATTTAATTTTCTGAAAATGTTAAAAATAAGTTTTAATATCCTTACATCTTATTATTAATAAACAAAACACATAGGCCTAATAGATTGATAAGAGAATTTATTAAAATCATATTATTTATTTATTTAGCTTTAATAAGAAGCTTCCTTATTAATATATTATTGCATAAATTGCACTACTTGCACACTTGTCCTATCCTGTTTCGAATCCATTCCGATTTCCTCATCATTTCTTATGGATAGTTCGGATGGGGATTTGGTTTCTCGTACCTCATCGATAATTCACTAGTTTAATGAACGAAATTGAATTTTTTTCATATAATATATTTGCCTAAAGTTAAAAAAGATCTTAATTTTGTTTATTATGAAACATTCAAACGACACCTCATAATGTATAGCCTTATTAATGCCTTAATATAGCCTAATTAATGCCTTAGAAAACCTTAAGCACAAAAACCGATCTTTTCTTAATTTTTCTGAAATGAAGAGAAAAAGATCTTTAGAAATAGACTTCGTCTCGATTTATTATTAAGGTTTCTACTGATTATATGCAGAGAGAAATTCAAATAGCCTATATTTTTCTACATTATATAAAAAATATGTCTTTTATATTTTTTAAATATTTTTTCTATGGATTTAAAAATATTTTACAAAATTTTTGATAAAATTAACGATTTTCATCTGTGCAACAGTTGAACAATTAATGATTTTAATAAATCGATTATAATACTAAGCAGAAAATGCCAATAAATTACAATGCAGAAAATTCGAAATAAAATATTTTTTAAAATATTTTAAGAAAATGTATTCAACGACAGAATAACTTTTAAAAATAAAAAGATAAAAATAAAATAATATTTTAAATTTAAAAAGAAAGTCACTCTATAGATGCGAAATTACAAGAAAGCACTTAAAAGTGAAGAATTATTATTCTATGTTTACAAATTACTAAAATTATTTTATAAAACGTTTTAAATTAATTTAAATGGAAAAATTGCTTAATTATTTTTTATGTTATTTAATTACGCCATTTAAAATAATATAAAAAATAACTGCAATAAAATATTTTACTACTTAAGATAATCTGATCGAATTTTTCGGAATTTGGATAAATCTTTCATAAGTAAGTTAATGATAAGATGAAGAAGCTGGAGAATTTAACATAATGTCTGAATCAAACTACTAAGTTAGATCATTTACTTGAATTATAGAGTATATAATGACAGGAAGTATATTAAAAATAATATATAAGATTTTGTAGAAAGTTATTGAAGAATAAAATTTTATTAAATGTGTCTTTGAGCTATAAGAAAATAACTTCTATTCTTTTAGCTCATAAAGTTTTTATTGTAAAATTTCTTTTATCATAACTATAGATACGAAAGCTGAATAAAACGAAAAGAAATTGTTAGAAGAATAAATGCTCTTGATATATACATTTATAGATAAGTAGGCAGATAAAATTATGAAATTTTGTTCAGTCTACTCATTGGTAGAAGAGATAATTAAGAGGAAATGAAAGTTTGTTTTTCATGTTATCAACCGGAATGATATTAGGAACAAAGTGAGTGAGTGACTAAGGATGTAAAAATGAAAATGATGAAGATATAATATCGATAAAATGAAGCCTATAGTGAAAACGATCAAAGCTCTCAACAACGATTTTTAATATTAATGAATAATAACATAAAATTAATTGATTAAATTAATAATTTTACTTAATTTTCAATAGGTAACATATATATCACGTATATATAGGCCTATATATAATGTAAAAACTAAACTTCTTAAAAAAATTAATGGCAAGATCGATACGCGTTAAACTTCTCATATAATATTCATAAAGTTTTTTATTGAGCTACATATTTATTTTTAATATCCGTATTTTGTTTTTTCCCTATTTCTTATAAAATATTTTTTATATTATTAGCACGAATATCAGCTTATATTACACTAGTTGAATATCATCAATTAATTTTTCTTCTTAGGAATATAACTTTGAAATATTATGAAGCATACGAAGTTTCATTTAAATAATTATTAAAGTATTTAAATAAATTATTAGTTATGATGTAAAAAATTTTAATATAACTTATATTTATAAAATAATATATTTTAATTTAATTTGTATGTTTAAAATCATGTGAAATTTTATAATTTTATTTTAAAAAATGGTAGTAAATTAGCTAAGTTAATTAACCAAAGATATTTTACATTTATAAGTTTTTATAAACTTTTGTAAATATTAGGCCTACTTAAATTTTAAGTTTTTCATTGTATTGTAGATCAATTGGTATAGGTTAGAGCAAGTAAAGTTTTTGAATGTGATATCTTTTCTAGTTTATTAAGTAGTAAATATATATACATATATTTTATTGTTTGAATATAAATATATAAATAAATAATAATCTACAATTAATCTATAAATAATAAGAAATTTAATGAAATCTACAATTAATGGAAAAATGAGATTTAATAGAAAAATATAAATATCGAGAATAACAGAAGTGATTGCGAAGATCAATTCTCTTGCTACTTATATTTATATTACTTAATTTTATCATGTAAATATCTATTTATATCATCGTTGATTTTAGTTATTTAAATCATGTCGTGTTTTAATTCAATACAGCCCATTAAAATATACTTATCAACTAATTTTTAGTTTATTATTTTAATTAACATTGCATAAAGAAGAATGTTGAATCTATGATTATTGCTTATGAGATACAATTGAAACCTTACAGGCCTAATATAATTTTTGAATTTTAAATATTTGTATTGTAAATATGTTTAGGCAATATAAGTTAGACAATTTCTTATATATTAAATAGCAGAAAATGAAATTTTTATTACGTATTAATATACTATTAATTTATAATTGAATCATTTATCTATTGAATCATATGTCAATATAAAATTTATATGCACGAGCAAAATAAAGTCATTTATATTTAATGTATTACTATTATTTTTTTAAATATTTATTCTAAATTAATTTTATTATCTTAAATAATATGATTATCAAACCATACAAAGAATCAATAGATGTAAAAAGTGGTATATAAGCTCATAAATAATAATTAGAAAACATAACCTTGTAATGAAAAATACATCTATATTTAAGCATGTAACGAAAAAAACTGAAGCAAATGATAAATAATTTAAGAAAGAACATATAATTATATAGAAAAAAATCTATTAATGTCTATGTTAATCGATCTATTTGTATGAATCAATGTTATGCTTATATTTATCAGAAGAAAACTATATATTTTTCCGTTGCCAATGGTTAAATATGCTATAAATGCTATAAAGAATTCAAAGCTAAATTTATTATATTATTTTGTCTTCTTTTTTATATCAAGCAATATTTGAAATCATCACAAAAAGTTTAAAAGTACGAAACGTTATTTTGTTGGATAGGAAATTAATGCAAAATCTATTCGCATAAAAATGCAAAATTAATTGCTAATTAAGTTAATTATTAGACTTGTATTATATTATACTAAAGGGATTGTATTTCTGAAAACTGTATTGTTTTCTGATTAATTTTGGAAGATAAAAAAAGAATATAATAAATAATTATTCATCTTTCAGCGAATTAGAATTTTTCTGATTTTTGGCAGCAGAAATTTAAACAAAATTATTTCTTTATTATCTTCTGAGATTTTATGAAAACTCAGTTACAGATTACAAATTATATTTTAAAATATGAACTGTCTAGACTGAATTATTTTGCGAGCTCGTGGCTAAACATACAATCTCATGTTACCTATAAGGAGCGGGGATCTGACTTTACAAAGGAACCTGCAATCTGCCAATATAAATGAAGGACAAAGAACAAAATCGAGTTCGAATTATTTATTAAAAAAAATAAAAAGTTGCGTCAGAATCAAATCTGAAAGCCTCAGATGGTAGGTAAATTATTGTTTATTCATCTGATGATGCAAAGTTAATAAAGTCTTCAAATCAAGGCAGAAAATAAAATCTTTATTTAAAATAATAATGTATGACTTATTTAACGTGTTTTATTATATTAAGTATTAGTCGTAAATCAAGAAAGTGAATATTTATACAGTAAAGGTTCTCACAAGTAGGCTATAGGCCTTATAACTTGTTTATGTAGAAGTTATATAAATATCTTCTCTGAATACATTATTCTCATCTTTAAATTAGAGTTATTATCTGGACATAGCGTTATTATCTTAACAAACATCGGAATTAAATTTGATTATAAATATAATTTAAATTATTAACTATTCCAAGTTTTCAACGCTTTACACAGATTTTTGTAAAAATAATGTAAAATATTATTATTTAAATTAAATATTTACGTATTTATCTTAAAAATAGCAATAATAATATAAAAGAAATATGATTTCCTAATAAGTTTTAAGTAATTTATAACTTATATTCAGCTAAGTTATTAAGATATGAATTTGGACATTTAAAATTTATTTAATAGTCTATACCTTTAATTAATATATACATTAAAAAATTATGCTTAATTTATTTTAAAAATTTCCATTTTAAATTTTATTTTTATTCAATTTTTCGATTCTGACCTATCGTAAAGAGTCTATATTAGGCCAAAATTTACTCTACGTTATGAAACGTATTTTATTTACTTCTGTAAATCCTTATACGAGTATTCTGATAATTTCTTTTATAAATTATTTATAAAGAAAAACAATTAGAACATAATAATTATTAACCTTCAAATAATGTATATTAAATAGAGAAAATTTAGAATCTAATTGATGTAAGTTTTATGTAATAATTTCGGTTGATATTTGATCGAACATGAAATAAAGATCGAAATTAGAAAGTAAAGAGCATCTTTAAGAAAGTACGAATCGATTAAAGAGAAGATTGAAAAAGATGTGAAGATTTTAAAAGTCTAATTAGCATCTTTGTGAATAAATTTAGCAGAAATATAAATAAAATTAAGACGGAATTTATAGAGAAAAATTTACCAGCGAAGAAAATGTTTTAAGCTTCTACAGTCGCTCTCTAATGATTTCTATGTAAATAAAGAATATTAATATTAATATATTTTTATTTATAAGAACGCTATTCTATGAAGAATTTCATTAATGGCGACATAAATATAGTATTCATATTTGTATACGTAGTGATGAAACTTTTATATAAAATTAATTATAGCGAATGCAATCTTGTAAAACATATGATATCGTTCAGAAAAAGTTTAATATTTTTTATTACTAGTCAGCTACTGGTAAATTCTTTCTTAACGTTCTGTATTCTAGAAACTCATAATAATAATTGAAAAGTTGCACAAATCGTTAGGCTCTATAAGAACAATTAAATATANAATTTTATCAATCTACTTTAACATTTCTTAAAGTTTTCGCTAATTTCACGCTTTTCAAATTCCGTGTCTCATGATTAAATTTATAATAAAGAATTTTATGTAACATTTCATTATTTGACATAATATAATAAAAATCTGATCATAAAGCAATGCGTTCTCTCGCCATTTGTTTAATATTCATTCAAGTACAAAATAGCCTACTCTTTCCACATGCGGTACTTGCCTTAATATCTCATTAATCATATCATCCACACTAGAGTATTTTCTAATGTATACAGATTGGAAAGAATATACCCGATTAGATAACAGCGAAATTCAATTAATATTGTCAAGCATCAGTTGAGAAAATGTAACACAGGAAAGCCAATTGAAATGNTTAATTTTAGCAACTGTTTTATTAAAATTTATGTTGCATTATTTTAATACTAAATATTCCTTTTCTAATGCAAATATATGAAAAACTTTACCAAAAATCGTTCTAAAATTCAATAAAATTTACGGTTATAAATTTATAACAAATTCGTGTCTTTCCTTTATTATAACATTATCATTATTCATATGTTATATACCTTCATATACAGTATTGACGCAAGATTTTCCGGACATTTAAGTCTAAGAAAATTAAAAGTTTCAATCATAGATGCATTAAAATAATGCAATTACTGCGTTAAATTTGTAATAATTTATATAGATAAATAAAATAGAAATTAAATTATTCCGCTAATTCAAAACTAGTCTCATTTAGATAAAATTTTTATTATAACTTATTTCTGACAATTTAATGTCTAAAAAGATATCTTTAGAAATTACAATTAAGCCATTTAATTAAATATAAATTATTTTTAACACAAAATTCGCATGTTTAAGTAAATAAATTTTTATTATCTAACGTTCTATGAGATACTTAAGTCTTTGCATAGTCTACTATATATTGTATACTTAATATAAATAATCTAACTACAAATAAAAAATTCAGATTTATGAAGGCGTTTAATTTTTTAAAATTATTCTTATTATAGCAATTTTACATGAAATAATATCCAAGATTATTATAATTTTACACAGCAATGGTTAACTTTAAAAGTTGCTATTAACGTTTAAAATCAGCATTGTTTCAACTAGCACAATGTATTGTGTATAACTTATATAAAATATAGGCCTATATTTATATATAACCTATTCTTCAGTTAATAACTTAATCATTTTTTTAAAATGTTACATTTAATGTATTGTTAAATTGTTGAACTTTTAATAATTTAAAAATGATTTGAAACGGAAAGAAAAAATTTTTTTTATTACTTCTTTCTTTTAATACATGTTGATTTATTACTGAATTATCTAGTTTGATTATTAAATGTATTTTCCCACAATATTAGCAATTAATACTTTAAAATCTGTTTTTAGTGATTATTTTATAAATTATATATATATATAAGATTATATAGGGGAGATCGGGGCAACTTCGGCATGCGGGGCAAGTTTGTCAAGCGCTTTTTTTAAAAAACAAATTAAAAGGAGACTTTGGTTATAGGTTAGGCAGTTGAGTTTTATTGGTGGCTTGTTGAGTGTAGTGTTTTTATTGTTCTCCAACAAGCGTAGTTGAATTATCAAGCAAATTTTCATTTTCGTTCAATTCCATATAATATTTTTTTTCCATTTATATTGAATTGGCAGGTTTTGTTATAATTCCATGATAACGAAAGTTACTTTTCCTGTTAGAAGGATGTAACTTCAACTTATTCACGTGGCCAGATCGTGGCTTGGCATTCTGTTCTCAGGGTTGTACTTAATGTTTCGAAATCATGACTAGCGGGGTAAGATCGGCAACATAAAGCCACATTAGAAGCAAAGGATAAAAATCAAACAGATGATAAATGAAAACATGTTTGCATTTGTTATTCATGTATATATGTCTTTGAACTTGCATTTCGTTGTAATAATATTAAATGGGTGTTGGATTTGTATTTCTTTGTTTTAATAGTGAATTCCAACTTATACATTGTTAATAACATAATTTTATATACGTGCCTATCTTGCCCCATTACTGTTGCCCCTATACCAGGGGCAACTTTAATAAAAATAATTAAAATAATTACAACTTTACAAAAAGAGAGAAGTTGCCGATCTTGCCCCTATACCCGGGGCAACTTCGTCAATTTCTCTCTTCTTGTAAAGTTGTAATTATTTTAATTATTTTTATTTCCAAACTGATTTTAACCAGTTCTATAGTAAGGTAACATTCCAATAGACAATATGCAAAGCTTTTTTTTCAGTTTACAGCAGTATTTATTACACAAAATTTAAGTAAAGCTTAACATGCCGATCTTGCCCCGATCTCCCCTATCTACAGGTAACTTATATAGGTATATAATACAAACTACATGGATTATCAAGATGATCTTTAAGTGATATTTTTACAATGCTTTTATAAATATTTTGGTTCTTTAACTATATATCACAAGATATATTATGTGTTTATACAGTAATAGTATGTCTCTCCGATGTCTGTTCTCCATAAATTTGTAAACTCTGATTAAACTAGACCAAACTTGGACTTCATACTTACTCTCTAGGACCTCACGAAAAATATAAGCTACCCTTAAACAGGACCTCCTTCATTTTATTCCCTTGACACTTAGTAGGCTAAAATAAGCAAAGTTTTAATATATTTTTCGTTTTAATATTTGTTATTATTATTATTTTTCCATCGGGCTGAACCGATCACTACTTGCTTCTTATATTATAAATAATGATTTTAATTTTAGCAACTGTTTTATTAAAATTTATGTATATAATATAAAAAATTCCATAGGTAACTTATAAAATCGATTCATCGTAAATTGAAATTTTTAAATTTTTAATGCATTAATTAAAAAATAAATTATGTGAAAAATTACCAGAAGAATTAAAAATTACAATATAATGAATGTATACAGATTGGAAAGAATATACCCGATTAGATAACAGCGAAATTCAATTAATATTGTCAAGCATCAGTTGAGAAAATGTAACACAGGAAAGCCAATTGAAATGTAGTCCCTGTTACCGATTATCTCAGTTGATGCACAATATGAATTTAACTTATCTCGCTACAGCTCTGATTTTTCTATCTGTATAAATTTCAATTATACTTTAATTTTTATTCGTTTGGATTATTTTTCTAAATTAGAATATATCTTTTCTCTATAATATTTATAAACGTGAATGATGTTCTCTTCTGAGCTAATCATTATATTATAATAGCACGGTCTCATAAT
This sequence comes from Centruroides sculpturatus, assembly GCF_000671375.1. NCBI lineage: Eukaryota > Metazoa > Arthropoda > Arachnida > Scorpiones > Buthidae > Centruroides > Centruroides sculpturatus. Next base: position 28,497 of record NW_019384341.1, read on the forward strand.
TTAGATAACTGATTTTTCCTTTCTTTTGAAACTTCATTATAAGGCGATAGACTTAATTTTTATTGCTTATTTGCTGAAAAGAAAATTTACATAAGTCATTTACATTAATTAGTCTATATTAACTTATACGGTTCTTATCAAGAAATTTTAAATGCACATCGATCGTTACAGAATAGGGAACAGTATCATCATTATATATAATACATCATTTCATATTTTAATTTTTGCAATGTCTAATCTTAGAAAAAATTATTAAAGTTTACTCTTTTGTATAAATATGGAGTGAAGTTTAATAATTGGAAACTTCTAATCATTAGTTTAACTTTTGAAAACTTACTTTATAACAAGATATTTTTATAATTTTAAGTAAATATTGTTTATTTTAAATTAAAAAATAATTTAACAACTAATACAACGCACGTAATTCTAAAATAAATATGAAATTGTAATAAGGGATAAAAGTAAGCATTTTGAAAGTATAAATCTTTTATTTTGTGATTTTGAAGAAAAATATTCGTGTATTTAATTAGATATTCAATTTTCTCTATTCTATTAAATGAATAACTTATGTTTAAATTTGTAAAAGTTTTAGTATTTTATATGTAATAGGTTAATCACAAAAATTGTAAATTGTATTGTGAACAGGAGGGTTATTCATCGAAAAATGGGATGAATTAATTGGATAGGCCATGTTTATCTCGTACTCTACATTTCCATTTCCTCTAAAACGACATAATTTATTACTTGCACTGTATTATTAGACAGTTATCTCATTAAACAATTAACAAAACTGCGAAAATTGTACCATTGAAATAAATTTTTAAAATGTTTTTCATTTAATATTATAAAATAAAAATATATTTAACGTACAGTACCTCTAGAAATATTTTATTTTGAAATAACCTTTATAAACGATTATCTAATTTTATATTATTTATTTTATATAAAATAATTACAGTATAAACTTTATATTAACTGCAATATAATTCAATAACATCTTACATAATTCTTCATAGATTTACCTATAAATTTTTTTACACTGCAACTGTATATAATAATTTCCTTTCACAAATAAAAATTTATATTTGTCTTATTATAATAAAATTTAAAATATATTTGAAAATGATAAATATTTAAGTACAGTATATCATATGCTAAGATAGTAAACTTATCGACTGAATTAATGTAAGATATAAATTGTATCGTACACTAAACGAAAATCTTATGATTTAAACTATAAGTTTATTAGTTTTCTACTTATTTTATATATTTTTTAATATATAAATTCACTTATTTAATCCTTATTTACTTCGGAAGTTATTGTTTTTTCCCCAAGCTAATTTTCAAAAATTCTAATATGAGTTTCTACCCTTATATTTAAAACTTTCCTTGCGAATAAAAGCTTATATAAAAATTTATAAAAAGTATATAATCATCTTTAAAAATAGTCACTCAAATTATATTTGAGTAATTTTATATATAAAGTAAGATTCCGTTTCGGCTATTTAAATACATTTTCTGTAAAATTATAGTGTACTTGAGAAACTATTTATGTTCGAAAAAGTTATTTACATAAAAAAAAAATAGTATTTTTAAATTGTAAGTTGTACATTTATTTAATAAATTTATAAGAAAATTTAAATAATCAAAGGAAACTTTGTAATTAAAATGCATGGTCAATTCGGATTATCTTTAAGCTGAATAACAAAGATTTTTGTATCAGTTTGATTAACTTAATTACATTTTGAGAAAAGTACAGTACCTACAGAAAACATGAATTTTTTAAATGTAAATATCGAATTTTTCTTTTTTATTGTATTCAAAAATTTATTAAATATAGTAATTATAAAATTTTATCAATCTACTTTAACATTTCTTAAAGTTTTCGCTAATTTCACGCTTTTCAAATTCCGTGTCTCATGATTAAATTTATAATAAAGAATTTTATGTAACATTTCATTATTTGACATAATATAATAAAAATCTGATCATAAAGCAATGCGTTCTCTCGCCATTTGTTTAATATTCATTCAAGTACAAAATAGCCTACTCTTTCCACATGCGGTACTTGCCTTAATATCTCATTAATCATATCATCCACACTAGAGTATTTTCTATTTTTCAAATATTTAATTGCCTCATATTTCCTCCTTTCAGAAAAGTCATTCGCCGGAGTTCAACTTTTATAATTAAAAATCTGTAAATACTTAAATATAATTTCTGATTTAAAATTAACTTTTTAATTTTTTTTTCTCGTATAGATTTTTACTCAGGAATAAATATATTATATCAATTTTTATAAATCTTTTAACTTTGACTTTTTAAAAAATACTGTAATAAACTTTTTATAACTAAAAAAATATTTCGAAATATTTTATTATATCTATCTAATAATAATTTTGTGACCTATTCTTAGAAAGTAATTAGGTATTTATCTTTGTATTGTCTACATAATTAAAATAAAATGCATTTGACTTTTGCATTTTTTAAAGTTATTATTTATAGAAAAATACAGCAAAAAGATAGCACAATTAATCTGATTTGGGCACATTTTTCATATATTAAACTTCATTAAGATACGCTAATATATTAGAAAATATTCACAGTTCAATCTAAATATTGTCCAATATACTGTATAAGACAAATTCTCAATGCTTTTCTTTCATTGACCATTATATAGAACATGTTATTTTTAATTTTGGGCAATAACATAAAAATTTTAAGGAGGTTCCTTTAAAATGTTTATGTTATTTTCCAATATTTTGCGTAATATATCAAGTAAAATTATCAAATTAGTTAATGAATTTTCCACATGATTGTTGTCATTATTTAAAAATTATCTGAAATTCTCGAAAAAATACAATAAGTATTTGATTTTTCCATCGATCCCTTTCAAAATTCCATTGACCCCAGGAGGTCTATATCAACCCCGTCGGGAATCCCCGCTGTAACTTACATAATATATAGATATCAACTAATAATACTTTTTATATAAACTTTTTATCCGAATAGAAGATTTTTTATTATTTATTAGTTAACCATTGGGATCTAAATTAGCAAAGAATTAAAAGCCTACTAGTAAAATAATTCAATATGAGAAACTAAAATAGACTAATCTTTCTCTATGTTGACACAAGTTAGGAAGAAGGGATGACAATCTAAACACACATATCATTTACTAAGAGATAGCAAATGGCTCTGAGCTCAGACCACTTTGTCGCACTATGCCATTAGATAACACGCCATGCAATCTGGTACAGCAGCAATACAGTCTAAAACTTTCCGGATATCCAGTACTAAGAAAAGTGATGCATGCATACACAGTCTATTTCATTAGCAGATCGAATAGAAGCAAATGGATGTTCCTTAATCTTGTTTTCGTTTTGTCTACTTTCCGGCCTTTTAGAGCTAAGAACTGAGTGCTGCCTTTCTATCTAATGTCCATAAATCTCGAAGTATTCTTGTTTATTTCTAAATTACTATATAATAAATCTTAGTAAAACTATGCTAAATTGTGTCTTTTGTAAGGGTGAAAAAGAAAAAGCTTAATTCTTTAAATAATGAAGTCAACAGCTTCATACAAGAAATTTTGTAAGTTATTGAAGGGCATTGGTGCATTAAAATGATAGATCTGTTGATACTCCAATAATTAGTTGAACGTTTTAACAACAGTTTTATTTTTTCACTTAATTAATGCAGTCTAATTGGTTATAATCATAGTAGATTTTAAAATATAAAAATAAGTATTTAGAAGTAGCAGGAAAATGTTGATGAAGAAAACAAAAACACTTCGATGTAAACTACTTTTTAGCAGATGATAATTTAACCTTCCTCAGTACACACTTAATTGGTTTGCTAATCAGTATGCCAGATCATTCTCTAGGGACTCATTTGTTTTGATAGGAAGCTTTACTACGACGAACGTGTTAAATAATCGTCTCAAATAGCTTCAAATCGTCATTTAGATGATTATTTGTAAGTAAGAAAAAAGTCTAAATTAGTTTTAAATGATATTTAAAATATGAAATTATTATAACAAATAATTATATTAATATAGCGCTTTAAATTTATATAATATTGTTTACATACATTTAATGTTACAGTTTACGAAAATTAGAAAGGCTACGCGTACATCAGAATTTATATCAAAGCGATTGCCGTCGACAATCATATCTGTGAATCACGCATTCGTGAACGACACTAATGGATATGACAACTTCACCCGTTCTCTTTCGTGTTAGAAAAGGCACAATTTAGATTGAATAGGCTAAATATTTCGTGTTCAGGCTGTAGGGAATTAGTTATTGTATATATAAATACTTAAAGTCCTAATCAGAAAACATGCTTTACCAGAAAATACTAGCTACTCTATTAATACACTAACACAGCCTTTTATATTACTATTGCAGGCTTCTGTTTACAGTATCCTTCCTCTACGTAAAATCTTATGACGTGTTTATACAGATTTAAGCAAAACATGTACACATGTTTTGTTTAAAATTGTATAGATCTATTTAATTTAATAAGTAAAATTTTCATGTAATGACATATCATTTATGAAGTATCTGCACTGTCGACTATTAACTTATCCTAGGCTATTCTCTATATTTTAAGCTATCATTAAGATAAACCGAGATAGAACTTACTATTTTTGCCATTTTCCTTCAATAGCTGATGATATATTATTATTATTTTTCGTTGTATTTACTTTAAATATTTGACTTATGGCTTACGTTATAATTTATCATAAATATAATTAACACTATTTCTACATTTCTTATAAAACCTGAATAAACAAGCTCAACTGGACTCTAAGAGAGATACTACGACCTAACGACCCATAGATCATATTCGAATGTAAAAGAAGATAGATTATATGTCAAGAATGGGCCACTGGAGTTTTTGATAGAAAAAGTAGGAGCATATGATGACTTTAGGCAGTTTCTAATTAGAGAGTGTCTGCTTCTTCCTCTTCGTGTTAAAAAATTCCTTTTCTAACAAGGAACAACAAAATCAACCACAATCCGTAAAGACAGGGATTGAAAAAAATTTAAAACAGAAATATAAGGGGAAAAAAAGATTTCTTCTCGCCCGGTACAACAATGAAAATCCATATATCTCGGATGTAGGAAGGGGGATGCAACACTATCAACAATAGAAAAGTATTGTTGTGCAGGGGGTGGCAACAATCGAAGTTGTACGCACCGAACGAGCAGAGGAAGCGATCTTTCTACATCTCATTCATCTCCATCAACGTCTGCAGATATTCTCTTTCCCCCTTTCCCCTTCGTTGCATTGCCAAGCTTCTTCTCTCAGCACGTGCTCCTCTAGAATCTCGAAACAAAACCACGAAAAAGTTTGAAAACTCTTCTAGGAATACTTGCCATTTTGTTCTATCTACTAGTACCTTTTTCTTTCGACTGTCACAGCGATTTCTAAGATTCGTGGTTATCTTCATATATTGTTTTAAATTGTATCATTGCTGATTTTATACAGTCTAAGGGATGGAAATTACGCTGAAATCCACAGTGATCAATGGAGGGGATACTTTTTCCAAATCATATTTGAGAAAGATTGGTCTTTCAGTTTGATTCAAAGACTCGTTTTTTTCTCCTGTTTCTTTTTTTTCTTAGAAAAATCAATTACTTTTTTTGCAAAAAATCTGACAACGAATANCTCTTCTTGTAAAGTTGTAATTATTTTAATTATTTTTATTTCCAAACTGATTTTAACCAGTTCTATAGTAAGGTAACATTCCAATAGACAATATGCAAAGCTTTTTTTTCAGTTTACAGCAGTATTTATTACACAAAATTTAAGTAAAGCTTAACATGCCGATCTTGCCCCGATCTCCCCTATCTACAGGTAACTTATATAGGTATATAATACAAACTACATGGATTATCAAGATGATCTTTAAGTGATATTTTTACAATGCTTTTATAAATATTTTGGTTCTTTAACTATATATCACAAGATATATTATGTGTTTATACAGTAATAGTATGTCTCTCCGATGTCTGTTCTCCATAAATTTGTAAACTCTGATTAAACTAGACCAAACTTGGACTTCATACTTACTCTCTAGGACCTCACGAAAAATATAAGCTACCCTTAAACAGGACCTCCTTCATTTTATTCCCTTGACACTTAGTAGGCTAAAATAAGCAAAGTTTTAATATATTTTTCGTTTTAATATTTGTTATTATTATTATTTTTCCATCGGGCTGAACCGATCACTACTTGCTTCTTATATTATAAATAATGATTTTAATTTTAGCAACTGTTTTATTAAAATTTATGTATATAATATAAAAAATTCCATAGGTAACTTATAAAATCGATTCATCGTAAATTGAAATTTTTAAATTTTTAATGCATTAATTAAAAAATAAATTATGTGAAAAATTACCAGAAGAATTAAAAATTACAATATAATGAATGTATACAGATTGGAAAGAATATACCCGATTAGATAACAGCGAAATTCAATTAATATTGTCAAGCATCAGTTGAGAAAATGTAACACAGGAAAGCCAATTGAAATGTAGTCCCTGTTACCGATTATCTCAGTTGATGCACAATATGAATTTAACTTATCTCGCTACAGCTCTGATTTTTCTATCTGTATAAATTTCAATTATACTTTAATTTTTATTCGTTTGGATTATTTTTCTAAATTAGAATATATCTTTTCTCTATAATATTTATAAACGTGAATGATGTTCTCTTCTGAGCTAATCATTATATTATAATAGCACGGTCTCATAATTTAGATAACTGATTTTTCCTTTCTTTTGAAACTTCATTATAAGGCGATAGACTTAATTTTTATTGCTTATTTGCTGAAAAGAAAATTTACATAAGTCATTTACATTAATTAGTCTATATTAACTTATACGGTTCTTATCAAGAAATTTTAAATGCACATCGATCGTTACAGAATAGGGAACAGTATCATCATTATATATAATACATCATTTCATATTTTAATTTTTGCAATGTCTAATCTTAGAAAAAATTATTAAAGTTTACTCTTTTGTATAAATATGGAGTGAAGTTTAATAATTGGAAACTTCTAATCATTAGTTTAACTTTTGAAAACTTACTTTATAACAAGATATTTTTATAATTTTAAGTAAATATTGTTTATTTTAAATTAAAAAATAATTTAACAACTAATACAACGCACGTAATTCTAAAATAAATATGAAATTGTAATAAGGGATAAAAGTAAGCATTTTGAAAGTATAAATCTTTTATTTTGTGATTTTGAAGAAAAATATTCGTGTATTTAATTAGATATTCAATTTTCTCTATTCTATTAAATGAATAACTTATGTTTAAATTTGTAAAAGTTTTAGTATTTTATATGTAATAGGTTAATCACAAAAATTGTAAATTGTATTGTGAACAGGAGGGTTATTCATCGAAAAATGGGATGAATTAATTGGATAGGCCATGTTTATCTCGTACTCTACATTTCCATTTCCTCTAAAACGACATAATTTATTACTTGCACTGTATTATTAGACAGTTATCTCATTAAACAATTAACAAAACTGCGAAAATTGTACCATTGAAATAAATTTTTAAAATGTTTTTCATTTAATATTATAAAATAAAAATATATTTAATTTACAAAATTTAAATTTATTTTTTTTTTATCAATAAGATTATAAATTATTAAGTTTATAATCATCAATTAATTTAGTATTAAGCTAACTTTATACGTGATATTTAATTACATAAAAATGAGAATTAAATAAGTTATATTTTTGTTAAATTCACTGAAAACATCGCAATTATATTTATAATTTTTTATCTCGAAATGGTTTAACGTTAATATTCATTAGAATAATATAATAATTTATGACAATTAGAGTAGTAGAACTTAGTACTTTAACCACAAAGAGATGGCTAATATATACGTTATTCGTACTTAATATCTTTAAATTAGGGTGCAAATAGGTATTAATTTTTGTAGAATTCATTTTAACAGTTTATCAATTGCATATTGTGATTATGAAAGAAATTATCAACGTATTTAAAAAGTGCGATGCTGTTATAAATTGATTCAGACTCGCGTTTAAATATTCCGAATAACAAATTACCGCATCAAGAAAGTCATTTCAGAAATTAAATTGAATTATAAGGACATAAAAATGATAAGAAAACTAATGTAATAACTTATATTTACTTACGAAGCTATTTGAAATAATAAAACATGTTTCACAACTCCACTAAGATGTTTAAGTAATAGGAAGGTGATAAAGTTACTATATTAAAATATATAGTCCAATGATAACTTTTATTTATGATAAATGACACTAACATTAAATCATAAATTATAATTTGTCCTCGAGCGCCTAGAATAATTTATATGAAAAAAAAACTATACCTTATCGTTTTAGCAACTCAAAATTTATTGAGAATTTCATTAAGGAAGTTAAGAAAATATGGCTTTAGCTGCCATGCATGCCTGGAAGAAAGAGGAAGATTATTCTTTCACCAGTTGCTTCTGATATCATCTGTAAGTAAAAAACCTTTCGGCATCTTAAATTCCTCCGACCTTTGCTTAACTAGGTTACACTGCCTAAAGCTTCTTATCTTATCTATCAGATATCTTTAATAAATAGGATCTAGTTATTACAATTCATCGTCTATACCTGCGGGCTAATTTCTAATCCATCTTGATTCCTCCTAGTTTCATCCCTTATGAACCACAAAATTCGATAAAATTCGTTTCGTAATTAACAGGTATATGATCTAATTAAAATTATTATTGTTCAGATAACGCTACAAAATTATTTTAGTCGCGAGACCACTAATCATATAAAAAAATCAATAAATTTTTTTTACAAAATTAATACTTTGATTTAATTTTTCACAATTTTTCCATTTAAGAAGTGCACATTTATATTATGGAATAGTCTACATATAGCTTAATATATAGATTAATTGTTTTTCATATATTTTATATCTTTAAAATCAAAGCAATAGGACTTGCAGATATAGTGAATTCCGCTCTTAACAAGTTAATGAATTTATCCATTTACAACTCTATGATAAATTAATACGTTATTTTCCACCTTAATAAATTATAAAATGTAACATAATTTAATTTGCCACAATGCAAATGTAGTATAAACGAAAATTTTTATGTTGGAATAAGATAAAAATAAAAATAAAAAAAAAAACCAATTCACTGTAGACGATTAGCCTGTTAGCTTTATCAGTTCTAGCCATTACATCCATTATTGTTGCTATAAAAAGTAGTCTCCTCACAAAATAGTCGATTAATGACCTAAACATGTTCTGACATAATCTATTGTACACTAAGATAAATCATCATAAAACGAAGTAGCCGAAATTAAATACCTAGAATAAGCAATTATAATTACCTCTACTTAATGAGATTATTCAAGATCGTAGAATATAATAGTTGTATTTAAAATTTTTAAATTTTTTCTCTTTTATTTTTTTAAATAGAAAAATGGAAGACAAAGGTATGATTGATTGATTCTATTGGCAACATTCGATGGACTAATACAATACAATTCTTGTTTTAACCTATCATTCATAAGACATTTTGGTTAGAGAAAGTCGATAAAACTTCAACGAAATAAACAGAATACATACAAGCTGATCAACTTGCTAAGATAGAATGGAGGATAGAAGGCAATTCAATAACGATGGAATGCATTTCGTTCTTTGCATTCCGCAAGCGCTTCTCGTCATTCATCTTTCGAGAACGATTTATTTAAAGGCAACGACAAATAGCCGGCTGTTTGGGGAACGATGCCATACGCATAATAGTCACATATTGGACTACATCAATCGGGATTAAACAGAAGGAATAGGATCTCATGGACCATCAGGACTAGCGAAGATAAATTATTCGTCTTGTTGACTTTAAAGTGAATATTGTAAACTGCTCCAAATATATATCAAACAAATAAATATATAAATAGACTTAAAAGTTGAATTGAATTATTCATAAATATAAACCGTATGATAAATCTACTGTACATCTAGAAAAATTGTTTAAATTGATCTATTGTAAGTTATATAACTCCTTCAGTAAGTAAATTTCAATAAGGATCAAGTCGTTTTACATTATAAACTTACTGCTTGTTTTGCATTTTTTACAGTGTTTAAGTTTACATTTCTATAAGAATCGATATGTCATATACTATTCATCTAACCACGTTTATAAGTACTGAAAACTCTAGAATTAATACAAAAAATTATATCTTACCAAAACCTTTCCTATATTAAAAATTATATAATAAAACAGAATAACAGGTAATTTATGTAATAGATAAGGCCTATCCATTAAAAAAATCCTTCTTTTACTGCATCATCATGATATTTCGCATAAATCTACAGTTCTCTAATAACAATTTTAAAAACAAATTTTGTCCTACTGTTCTAGAATTGTAACTTGCCTAATAGGACACAAGTAGGACACAGCCTTGGAATAGGTTATAAGCGATTAATAAAAATCTATATTAAGGCTTTATAAACTTTAACCGTTTGAAACAATTCTACCTTGATCGATGCGAAGGGCTTTCAAAGTCTTTCATTATCCTTTAAAGATAGAGAAACCCTCTTTAAATGTCAGTCTATAATTAAATGCTAATGGTTGATCGGCGATGTTTGTAATTTCTTTAGGACGTGTCTGTTGAAATTGAGGTAGTTACCAAAGAGGGGCTCTTCCCAATTATTTCTTTTCTCTATGACTTGCTAATCGAACATTTAGATAATGGCGAACTTGTGGTTTGTTTGTATACGGATCGTTAAGAAATACTCAAATCAAATTTGTTATAATGAATTAACATAACAGGTATTTCTACATGATTAACTTAGTCAATTGTGTCTCATAGTATTTATTATCGGTACAACATATTCATTACGATTTAGGTAATGGTTACAAATGAGAAAGAGCTGTTAAATAACTTGCAATGTAAGTACAGTACATTTAATAATTGTAACAATTAATCTATTCAGCAAACAAATAAATATAATAGAGAAATCAAATGAAAACTAGGTTCTGTCCTTGAATATAATTAACAATATAAAAAGAAATTTAACATTTTAAAAAAAACCCTTTGTAGAACTTATTTTTTAAATTTTAATTTATCAGATGAGCCCGTGTATAATGGATTTAAATTCTAAGAAAAGTTAATTTGCATATTTTCTATTTTTCATGCGAATTCTAATATTTTTTTTTAAACGCTAATTACAAAGTTTCTAGTTGCGTAAACATGTAAGAAAACGATGCCTGTTAGTCATTTTCAGAATTAGAAATATTTTAACAAACGGGCATTCTATGCTCTACGTAATTATCAAGAAATTTCACATTCCAATAGATAGAATAAACATTAGTTCAAACAGGGAAATGTTTCTCCATCTAAAGACTAATTTCTCATTAAATACTAGAATGCTTTTTGATCCGTGATTAAAAGCTTTTTGATGATTTAGAAGAATTCTAAGTGATTTTTCGGTATTAATTTCTATTATCTTAAAAAATACTTTATTAAATTACCTAATCGAAATGTATTTACCTTAAAAATAAATAATTAAAGGAGTTTTTGTATTATTTCCATAAATTTTAAAATAAGAAACAAGGTCTAGGAAATTAAACGCTACCTTAAGTTAATAAAAAGATGATATTTGTATATATATGTGTAAAAATTATAGATATGTTTGAACACAAACTAATTTTCGTTTGTATTTGAATGACACATTATACATACAGGAAATTACGCACAATTTACGTGTAATTAAAATAGTTAATATCTAGCAGGAAAGTAAACAACTGGCGCTTTGTTTAGCTTTCAGTTCAGTCTCCTTACGCTAAACATAAATATAAATAGCTTAATAAATAGTTTAATAGTTTCATAATAAAGATTTTAATCAACTTTTAAACTATGCAGCCTGTAGAATCACTTTTAGTAACTTTTATATCATTCTTAACACTCGTAAATCAACTCAGATGCCTTTGATGGTGGATAAAGAAGAAAACATGCCGTAATATTCCACGAAGATTTATAAATAATAAACATTATATTAGATATATAACAGTATGCCTATGAATTTCTAAGCAAAGGTAGAAAATGGCAATATTCCTAGAACACACATTTTTATTGAACGAAAACTTCGAATGCAGTTGAAAGTGGAAAACATATCTGTCTTTCAAAGTTGAAGGAAATCGACCGATGAAACTTCGGCCCCAACAACTGCATACATTATCGACAAGACGTTGTATTGATTAGAGTTAGAGTCGAGAGAGATCGATTGTCCCGACAACTTTACTTCTAATGTAACCGCAGTAATTAGGGTTAGGAAAAGGACCGTTACAGTGCACTACAGAGAGCTGTACTCAGCAAACTATGTTTCTTCGCTACTTACTTTTTTTTTTTTAACTTTATCGCTGAAAGTATAGACTAGTAGCTGTAGTAGGAATTCATCTATAGAAAGTTCCAATTACTTGCTGGACTCATTTCGTGAAGAATGATTAGGAAGTTGTAAATGGTTTCCAAAGCCTTTCATTACTTTAATTCTGTCCAATTCTTTAATGTGGATTTTCTTGCCAAAAATCCACCTGTTGGTTGGATTCGAATATATATTAAATCGCAAATAATTTAATTATATTAAATTGTAAAATTGGTTTTGATAAATTTTAGAAGTTTAAAAGTTTCTCCGAATTCATAACCGTAATAACAATATTTAATAAATGAGAGAGAGAATAGGAGAAGAATGACTAAAGTTTTAGTTAATTAGACTCTATCATATTCTCATTAAACATATCAGATAAGTTCATGCGATGAACAAATTAATTACAAACTCAATTTAAATGTTTCCTTTGATTTCTAATCATTTTTAGAAGAAGAAGAAGAATTGTTGAATATTAAAAGCGGTAAGAAGAGTTCTTTATATGAAACGACGTTTCAACAGTTGTGGGTTCCGGCACCAGAGACTAGAATGATTGATCGTTTGGACCTACCGGTGGGGGTCACGACCCTGACAGAAAGGGTATTTATTCAAGCGGCTGTCTCGTTGCAACATTTCTCGTGTCGACGTCTTGTTTCGTAATTGCACGAAGATTCTTACCAGTTTGATAAAGAGAAACTAAGCTTTTAACTCGACCGCCATTACTGCTTACCAATAATTCAATTTCTTGAATAAAATTGATCTCATTTTTCTTATAAAATTGTTTTCTTCTATACGAATAGCGCATATTAATGGAGTCTCTTACTTTTTATAAATAAAATATTGTTTTCTTTGGTGTGTTTTTTTCTTTTTTAAAGATATTAATTTTCTTCTACGTATAAACTCTATTCCTATATTTAATTTAAAATTTATAATCCAGTTAACTTAGTTTTATTAAATTAATCGCAGAGTTTATTTCATAAACGTTTGATTTAATCTAGACGATACTGCATTAATGTTATAATTTATAACTAATAATAAAGTAAAAATATTTAAATAAACGCCGAAATCGTGGGAGAAGATGGAATAGCGATTTATTTTGATAGGAATTAATGAAAAATTATATTGCTTCTAATTAAAAATGTTATATTAATTAAGATTTTATATAAGTTATTATATGCTATAATATAGACCAAATATAAAGTCGTCAAGACAAAACTGAAACATAGGTTATAGTATAAGAGTGAATTTTCTCAATTTGCTAGTCGACGAAAGTTTTACTTAGCCTATATTTTCTTAAAATATAGAAAATGTTTAACTGCTTTTATAATTAAAATATATCGTATAATAACTTAAAAATATTACAAATTTATTTACAAGTCTACAGCGTAAAGCAATTTATCTTTACTCCCAAAACAAGTAAGCTTATAATATTCTTAACGCCTTAAAAGCAGACTAATCTATTTATAAAATGATAATTATTAAATATAAATTAAATATTACTATAAAAATATTTAAGTTTCTGGCTTATTAACTTGTATTCTATATAAAATATTTCATTTATGTTACAACACTTACTGTTTTATGTTATATCTAGTTTAAAAAAATCCATGTCATAGAAAGAAAATAAAGCTTTTTAAAGAATTATTCAATAAGTTTTCAAAATTTAATACTAATCTCTTATCAGTTTTGAATAGATTCAACTCATATTATCAAAGATAATCTGTTTATTAATAGATCAAACTAGAAACTTTGCTCAAAATTACAGTAGTGTTGACTAATCGCAGTGTAACAGATAATTGCAAACATACAGATTCGAATAATCAATTGAATAATATAAGCCTTGTATAAATCGTTACATTGTTGAATATTGAGAAATGCGTAGGAATAATATAAAGTTTTGATAGTAAATAAATTAGTCCTTCAATTTGTTATATTTCAAACTTTTCTAATTAAAATTAGACTTAGCTAAATTTTATAGGCTATATTATTATATAACATTATATAATAATAATTTATTCAAATGTATGAATATTTACATAAGAATTGAAGCATTTATTCGGTAATATATTTTAGAAAATAAGAGCTTTGTAGAAAGATTTTCAAGGATAAAAAAAAAAATGCAACATAAAAGTATTCCGATAAGGTTACTATAAATATTGTTAACATAAACAATCTTGCCGACTTCAAAAATTTGTATAAAATATTATTTTAGAATATTCTTTTCCATTTATCGATAAATATGTTCCGAGCTTTCCTTTTCTTTTTTTAATTCTAACTCGAAATTTCTTTGTTTTTGTTTCAGTATCAAAAAAGTTGCTACAAAAATGAAATTGTTCTTATACTAAATTATTATTTTCAATAAAAATAAATAAATAAAAGCAAAAAGTTTTGTTAAAATTCATGATGTTATATTATAAAAAGGCATTTTAAATTAAAAAAAATATATTCATTTTTTAAAATGTTTTTGTATGATTTAAATTATATTCTTTTGCTATTCTTTTCTAAGATTTCAAGATCACTATTGTAAAGAAATTCTTGTAGCATTACTTTAATAAATTTAAAAAAAAATTATTTACATGTTAAAAATTTTGTTAAGTATTTTTTCTGATTTTTTAAATAACTAAAAATACATAAATAAAAACAATGATTAATTTAAATAATAATAAAAAAATATATATTTTTTCAGAAATAGCATCGATTTAAATAATGAATTTTATACCTTTATTAAATTTATTTTTATGAATTAAAGTTAAATTTATTCTTATTTTTATACTTACATCATTAATATTTTTTGCATAGAGTATTGCTTTTAATATTACTAACAATAGGTTACATGAACTAAACTGAGCTTTTAAAATGTCTTCGACTATTGATTATTTATTATTAGACGGTGTAATCTGAAGAGTTTTCTAAAGAAAACAGAGAGAGAGAGAGAGGTTTTTCCATTATGGAGATTGTGGAAGATTAATCTAATCGATTTTCTGAATCAGCATATTCATACTCTAAATTCTGAATGAGCTTAAGCAGCAAAGCTACACTGATATATTAGAAATGATGTCATAGTCTGTACTGATGCATACACTTATGACATAATGACTATTGTAAAAGTCGTTTAATCACGTCACCGTAATGTGTATGATATTAATTTTAAGATGGGAAAAATATCAAAAGTTTTTATTTTGAATGATGATACATTTGTCACTTTAACACGCCTAGAAATCATTAATAGAAAATATGAAATTTCGACGACTTTTTACTGTAATATAATATAATAAATATTAAATATTTTACCAAATATCTATTAATACTTTGTTATATTCATACAGAAATTGGTTTAATTCTTGATATTTATTTTAAAAAACTTAGTCTTTGATAACATTTATTTAAATACATGTCAAAATAATGTATTGTACTTTATGGAGAGATATCGATGCGATTTTTAAAAGTATTTAAATAAATTATCTAAATTCTTATTACATATTTGTCTTATTCCGAAACAGCATTAACACACCAATTTTTATTAATATGTTAAGATTATTTATAAAATAGTTTAATGGCATTGTTATAAAATTGACACAAGTTAAGCTTTATGACATCGATAGGAGAAGAAAAAATATAGTCTATACATATATATACATTCCACGAAACTTATCTGTATATATAAAATAGAATGTCTGGCTGTCTGTTTGTTCTGTTTATACTTCTAAACCCTTTGACCGATCTACACTAGATTTTTCAGTTACTCTCTAAAAACCCTGCGGAAAATATATGATACCACGAAACCTGGACACCCGACTATTTATTTTAGTTCCTTAGAAAAGTATTTTATGTAAAATTTATACACCTCTAAACGGTGGCCATTTTTTCAGGACCGTAAAATATTTATTTATTTTAAGCGAACTTTAAGTTATCAACAGCCTTAGTTATGTTTATGAAGTATATAGATTTAATATTTAATTCTACCATAACCCAGTTATTATTATTTAATTGTATTATACTTTACGTTAAGTATAACATAATTAAATAAATTAGATTAACATTGTGTTTAAACTTCTAACTTTGTAAAGTTAAAAGTTTGTACAAGATATCATTGCCAACTTGAGACTATTTGCTTGCAGAATACCTCTAGTCAAATTGTTTAGCATGTATACTGAAAAAACAAAGCGGAACAAAAATTAAAGATATAGGCTAGATAACGTATTCGTGTCTTCCAACATAAACAATCGTTTAAATTAGAATTGGGAGGAAACTGTGCCCAGTTTTCCCTTGTTTGACTCAATCTATTTTTAATATTTTTCGCTGCACTCTAAATTATCCGTTAATAAATTACTGCCTTTATACATTAATAAATCTTGTGGTGAGGGTGCAACAAAATAGCTTACCTCTTTATACTGTTTCAAAGCTTAGAAAGTAAAAAAGAAAAAAACTATTAAACGACTTTTTCTTACTCAATAGCTTTATTTTTTAAATTAGAGTCTACTGAAATATTATAAAAATGAGCTAAAATAATGTTAATAAAAACTAAATTTTTATCATTATAAAGGCTTACAAATTTTAACTAAATTTTTAATGTATTATTTTATAGACTTTAATGAATTTATTCATTAAACTAAAGTTTTAGTCTATAGTTTATGCTGTGAGAAATTCTTATAAATTAGTCGAAGTGCTGTTTTACTATCGGCAACAAGATATAAATTTTTTATTTAATTAATTTCATTTTTATAAAATTTAGATAGCTTTACTTTTAACTGATCTTAATGCACCTGATCAATCTCAAAAATCTTTGACAGATATTTTGCATTCGTCATAAATCTTTCAGATTACGATCTAAATTGCTGAAAGTTGAGGAAAATTTTTTTTTTCTAAGCATAAGGAGATAAAAATTAAATTATTTTCGGTGTGAATTTATGATATATTCAAGTTTATATTTTAAGTAGGCCTATAACCTTCTTAACGATTTATTATATTAAACTAATTTTTATGCTTTTGTTTTTCACTTTGGCATCCTTAAGTTTGCCTATTCCAATTTTCATTTTATCAACAGATTATCTTATTTATAAAAAAAAAAAACAGATCTGTATTAAAGTTATTTAATTTCTAAACTCTCTTACGAAGATTTGAATTACTCAAACAACAATCGAAATTTTAGTTAAATACGTTAGTAAATAGATTATTTTAATACGGTTTTAATATAGATAAATATATTATTATAAAGTTATTTTAAGCTATATTTTATGTAGAATAGTCTATCTGCACTGCTAGACTGCTATCTTACAAGTAATATAGCCTATAACAGCGTAAACTACGAACAATATGATAAAATCGATAAAAATATGTATAAATTTTATCAGAAATCTGTCTAAAGTTATTATATTACAGTTAGATTTTTATATTTTTTCATCGAAACAAAGTAGGTTATGTAATATATGATAATGATCTATATGTTTTGAGGGGCATTTTCATTTCATATTTGAGCAATGTATAAAAACACACAAAGAATTCATTTAGAGAAACTAATATATCAAATCAACACGCAATATTTCTTCTATAACATAAGAAAATTGAAATCGTTATTCATAAATACTAAGCGTACACGAGAATAATATTTATGCAGAAATATATCAAAATCTATTTTATATCATCCATCTTAAACGAATGAATTTACTGTACTTGTAATAAATATATTAATATAAATAATTTTATTTTCGATAATTTACAGACTTAAAATTGCCATAATACACTACGAAGTTACGGAAAAATCCCGAATGTAATGTTAAACGTTTCATTAATTTATTTTTAAAGCAGTCGAATAAGTCATTAAACGCAAAACATATTTAAAATATATATATATATATAAGCATATGTTGTTTTAATGCAGACATTAGTACGGCTATCATTAGAAAACAGTATTCTTGGCAATGGTAGGTCTGTATACCGCAGATATATTTCTGCCAACAAATCCGTGATGTATGTATGAATGGCTAGTAGGCACTGGAAGAAGATCCTATCTCAAGCATAAATTATGTTCATGTTAAGAAGTTGTCACATCATGCAGTTCAGAAATAAAATTATGAAAGGTATTAGTGGTTTGGAGAAATGAAACTAGCTAGACAAATACAGGAAACGATTGTGAAGGGTCGTCCAAGCGGACAGACCGCCCAGCCAACCGAAGAGGCGTGGGCAGAAGAACCTAGGACTATTTTTAACGTGCACCCGAGGGCGAAAAAAAAACATCATCCAAGTAGGTTTTTGGCAAAAGGTCAGGAAAGAAGCTTACAAGTTTTCTCTGTAGATCTTTACAGATAGAAAGATAGTCTCTCTCTTCAAGATCGGTATCGCTGTCAACATCCTGTTTTTTATAGGAAGAACAGAAACGACCGTTGTTTATCTAGACAGCTTACAACAATTTTATTTATCTGATATTTACTTCTACCAACTATGTAGACAAAATTTAAATAAAAAATAAATAAAAATACTTTAGGATAGTTTTTATTAAGCAGATTGAAAACATAAAGCCCGCTATTGTTAAAGAAGCTATTCATCATCAACATTATTTCTAACCTCTAAAGTAAGTTTTAAATAAGACTAACCCATTTAAAACATACTAATTATAAATATCTCAACTGCATATTTGTCATATTCTACACCGAAAGCGATTTATTGCCGTCTAATTTGTTTATAATTAAAAAAAGTATATTTATTTTTAAACGGTTATAAACAATTTGTAATATAATAAATGTATAGTTATTTATAGATTATTTCCAACTATAATGCTTCTAAATTAAAAAAACGCCTATAAATTTAGGCTACGTAAGCTAATTAATACGAAATTCTAAAATATGTAACCGCAATACAATTTTTCCCAAAGGTATGTCATCACAGTACATTTACAACACATAATCTAATCATAACTTATCGGATTGAAAATTATAATAAGTTATATATATATAAATGCTACTTTTTGCTTTAAAAATGTATAATTATATGAATAAAAAACTTTTAAAATATTTTATCTTTTCTAAAGATATTAAATATTTGATATGAAAATATATTTAACCTAGATTCAGAAAGAAAAATGGTTCGTGACATCACATTACCCAAGATTTGTATTTGCACTTCCTCTCTCTTTAACTTGAAAAATTGAACCTTAGTATGAAAATAACGTGTGATAAAATAAGTAGATTTCTATAATCTACCCGTCATCTCTTCGCTATTTTTTTTATAAATTAATTCTAACAGGAAAAATTAGTTTTTCGCATAAAAGGACTTTTGAACCGAATTTATAAGAGCTATAAAAAAAGTATTATCTTGTTATTCTCTTAACTGAAGTTAATTCTTTTTACTAATTTTGTCACATTAATTATTAAACTACAACAAAAATTATCATTGGCTTTTAATAATAGAATAAGAGCGTTATTATCGTTTTCTGCGAAAGCGAATGATTAAATGTTCATAGACAAAGTATGTGCATATGAAAATGATTTTGTTGGGCTGGACTATACTAAGATTGAAGCCGTTATATGTTGGCACCGCCTTTATGGTCTACAAAGTGCCTTTCTCGAAGCACAGTCATTCGACGTGATTCGCTTGATGTGGGGAGTAGACAGAAAAACGCGAACTGTCAACTAAGGTGATTGACAGTCGCTTTAACGTGTCAGCTGTCAGATCAGCTACCAAAGCAATAGACGGTGCTTCCTCGATCATTTGCACAAGTTTAATTGTTAGAATTATGATCGATTTCGGTCATTTATATATTTATCATAAAATTCTATCGATGATTTCCGGTCTACGACTTATGCGAACATACACTGTGTCAACCTGAGATAATTACAATAGACTTGATAGAATTTTAAGTAATTTGGTTGATTAAATTTTATAAATAAACATACAAATTGATCAAGATGTGTCTCACTATTCATTTCAAAATTTATTATTGTTAAAAATATAAAAAATGCATAACTTCTCTTAATTTTAAAACCTAAATTAAATTATTTAAAATTTTAAAATTGTAGGCCTTTATATTTTGCAAAGTATGAAGCTTAAGATTTAAATTTTTTATGTATTTTTTTGTAAATTAATTACAAATTACAACTTTTAATTCTTAAAAATTGTTAAATAGAAATAATACATTTAAATAAAGTACAGTACTTTACGTATAATAATTTTATGTTAGCATTTTAAATGTTTAATGCAATTGTATAGAATAAATATATTATTTACGACAAATAGGCCTAAATGTTAGTTTGAACATTATACAGTAGCCTAATTCATATACGAAATAATACGAATTTAATTTATATTATATCGTATACAAACTAATTTATTAATATAATTATTTTGCATTGAGTGGATTTATTTTTGTTACAGATCTTTTCTTTTGTTTACATATACAAGCTTTTGTTCTGAAATTCATTCAGGCGTGATCTTAACAGGCCTCTTCTAAAGGTGAGTAGGCATATTATTATGGTATTATAAAACAAAAACTTCTATTCTTCTCTTACAAATTATTTTATAACTATAAATAAAAGTTTTATATCATTTTTCAGTTTTAATATCTTATAGGGACTTTCCTTGAACTCGTAAATCACACTAAGCCTTGAATACAACGAGTTTTATTGTAATCAGTGAGCGATTTGTTTAAAACTTAAATCATTTCGAGTCGAACAATAGAAGATAATTATATGTTCGAAAGACTTCCTTTAAGGTATTCTAAGTAAGGCCGACAATTGGTCAAATTTCGGCTTCCTTGTTATTGAAAACAGAAATGGCAGATGAATCAGTCACGTGACAATTAGCATAATGTTAATGCGAGTGCTGGTCTGTTGTCATTTTGACGAAACAAATTCAGCTTTTGTTCGTCAATACAAGCGACAGGACGACAGCTGGCTTCTGATGCCTTGTTACAGTAACATTATTAATAAGTGTGGGGCGCTAGAGTCGTTGTTGCGGCCGTTAGCGAAATTAATCTCGTGCGTAAGGGGTCGCTCGGGTCGGTCCTGTGAACGACAAGACGGCTGTCCCCGTTGCTTAATTACGTCAGCTTCCTTAGCTGAGGACGAGACAAGAAATTGAAGTTGGGAAAACAAAACACCAGCTGCTACTTGAACAAACTTTCTCAAAATTGAAATGATGTTGACAATGATATAACTTTGTCATTTCAAATTATCCTTAACTTGATTTTTGGATATCTTTATCAAAGATCTAACTTTCAAAAATTAATATCCGTAAAGTAAAAGTTTGTTTTAATTGCTACGTTTGTTTGGGTTTCTCGTGTCTTTAATTGATTTATTTACTTCTTTTAATAACTAACATAAAATACTAATTAAGAATAAATAATAAATAGACATAATTTAACTTTCTAGTTAAATATTACTTTAATGTATGTGGCCTACGTAGTGTAACATCTAAATATTAGATTATAATGTAACTATTATACCTTACAGACCTGTTACATTAAATTTGATCTAATATAATAATCGACATATATTTATAAAATTTTACAACATAGAAGTGTAGTAAGATTATTCAAAATTAAATTTATGTAGGCCTGCCTTACATATAGTCTATTAATCTACATCTACAACAACTCATATATATGTAACCTATAATGATTCGAATTTTACAATAAATACTCAAATATTTTTTTAATAATTTATACTAAAAATGTTTTTGTAAAAAAATAAATTTANATTAATATTTTTTGCATAGAGTATTGCTTTTAATATTACTAACAATAGGTTACATGAACTAAACTGAGCTTTTAAAATGTCTTCGACTATTGATTATTTATTATTAGACGGTGTAATCTGAAGAGTTTTCTAAAGAAAACAGAGAGAGAGAGAGAGGTTTTTCCATTATGGAGATTGTGGAAGATTAATCTAATCGATTTTCTGAATCAGCATATTCATACTCTAAATTCTGAATGAGCTTAAGCAGCAAAGCTACACTGATATATTAGAAATGATGTCATAGTCTGTACTGATGCATACACTTATGACATAATGACTATTGTAAAAGTCGTTTAATCACGTCACCGTAATGTGTATGATATTAATTTTAAGATGGGAAAAATATCAAAAGTTTTTATTTTGAATGATGATACATTTGTCACTTTAACACGCCTAGAAATCATTAATAGAAAATATGAAATTTCGACGACTTTTTACTGTAATATAATATAATAAATATTAAATATTTTACCAAATATCTATTAATACTTTGTTATATTCATACAGAAATTGGTTTAATTCTTGATATTTATTTTAAAAAACTTAGTCTTTGATAACATTTATTTAAATACATGTCAAAATAATGTATTGTACTTTATGGAGAGATATCGATGCGATTTTTAAAAGTATTTAAATAAATTATCTAAATTCTTATTACATATTTGTCTTATTCCGAAACAGCATTAACACACCAATTTCTATTAATATGTTAAGATTATTTATAAAATAGTTTAATGGCATTGTTATAAAATTGACACAAGTTAAGCTTTATGACATCGATAGGAGAAGAAAAAATATAGTTATACATACATTCCACGAAACTTATCTGTATATATAAAATAGAATGTCTGGCTGTCTGTTTGTTCTGTTTATACTTCTAAACCCTTTGACCGATCTACACTAGATTTTTCAGTTACTCTCTAAAAAACCCTGCGGAAAATATATGATACCACTAAACCTGGACACCCCACTATTTATTTTAGTTCCTTAGAAAAGTATTTTATGTAAAATTTATATACCTCTAAACGGCGGCCATTTTTTCAGGAGCGTTTCTTTAAAAAGAATTATATTAAAATTGAACTTTATTTATTTATTTATTTTAAGCGAACTTTAAGTTATCAACAGCCTTAGTTATGTTTATGAAGTATATAGATTTAATATTTAATTCTACCATAACCCAGTTATTATTATTTAATTGTATTATACTTTACGTTAAGTATAACATAATTAAATAAATTAGATTAACATTGTGTTTAAACTTCTAACTTTGTAAAGTTAAAAGTTTGTACAAGATATCATTGCCAACTTGAGACTATTTGCTTGCAGAATACCTCTAGTCAAATTGTTTAGCATGTATACTGAAAAAACAAAGCGGAACAAAAATTAAAGATATAGGCTAGATAACGTATTCGTGTCTTCCAACATAAACAATCGTTTAAATTAGAATTGGGAGGAAACTGTGCCCAGTTTTCCCTTGTTTGACTCAATCTATTTTTAATATTTTTCGCTGCACTCTAAATTATCCGTTAATAAATTACTGCCTTTATACATTAATAAATCTTGTGGTGAGGGTGCAACAAAATAGCTTACCTCTTTATACTGTTTCAAAGCTTAGAAAGTAAAAAAGAAAAAAACTATTAAACGACTTTTTCTTACTCAATAGCTTTATTTTTTAAATTAGAGTCTACTGAAATATTATAAAAATGAGCTAAAATAATGTTAATAAAAACTAAATTTTTATCATTATAAAGGCTTACAAATTTTAACTAAATTTTTAATGTATTATTTTATAGACTTTAATGAATTTATTCATTAAACTAAAGTTTTAGTCTATAGTTTATGCTGTGAGAAATTCTTATAAATTAGTCGAAGTGCTGTTTTACTATCGGCAACAAGATATAAATTTTTTATTTAATTAATTTCATTTTTATAAAATTTAGATAGCTTTACTTTTAACTGATCTTAATGCACCTGATCAATCTCAAAAATCTTTGACAGATATTTTGCATTCGTCATAAATCTTTCAGATTACGATCTAAATTGCTGAAAGTTGAGGAAAATTTTTTTTTTCTAAGCATAAGGAGATAAAAATTAAATTATTTTCGGTGTGAATTTATGATATATTCAAGTTTATATTTTAAGTAGGCCTATAACCTTCTTAACGATTTATTATATTAAACTAATTTTTATGCTTTTGTTTTTCACTTTGGCATCCTTAAGTTTGCCTATTCCAATTTTCATTTTATCAACAGATTATCTTATTTATAAAAAAAAACAGATCTGTATTAAAGTTATTTAATTTCTAAACTCTCTTACGAAGATTTGAATTACTCAAACAACAATCGAAATTTTAGTTAAATACGTTAGTAAATAGATTATTTTAATACGGTTTTAATATAGATAAATATATTATTATAAAGTTATTTTAAGCTATATTTTATGTAGAATAGTCTATCTGCACTGCTAGACTGCTATCTTACAAGTAATATAGCCTATAACAGCGTAAACTACGAACAATATGATAAAATCGATAAAAATATGTATAAATTTTATCAGAAATCTGTCTAAAGTTATTATATTACAGTTAGATTTTTATATTTTTTCATCGAAACAAAGTAGGTTATGTAATATATGATAATGATCTATATGTTTTGAGGGGCATTTTCATTTCATATTTGAGCAATGTATAAAAACACACAAAGAATTCATTTAGAGAAACTAATATATCAAATCAACACGCAATATTTCTTCTATAACATAAGAAAATTGAAATCGTTATTCATAAATACTAAGCGTACACGAGAATAATATTTATGCAGAAATATATCAAAATCTATTTTATATCATCCATCTTAAACGAATGAATTTACTGTACTTGTAATAAATATATTAATATAAATAATTTTATTTTCGATAATTTACAGACTTAAAATTGCCATAATACACTACGAAGTTACGGAAAAATCCCGAATGTAATGTTAAACGTTTCATTAATTTATTTTTAAAGCAGTCGAATAAGTCATTAAACGCAAAACATATTTAAAATATATATATATATATAAGCATATGTTGTTTTAATGCAGACATTAGTACGGCTATCATTAGAAAACAGTATTCTTGGCAATGGTAGGTCTGTATACCGCAGATATATTTCTGCCAACAAATCCGTGATGTATGTATGAATGGCTAGTAGGCACTGGAAGAAGATCCTATCTCAAGCATAAATTATGTTCATGTTAAGAAGTTGTCACATCATGCAGTTCAGAAATAAAATTATGAAAGGTATTAGTGGTTTGGAGAAATGAAACTAGCTAGACAAATACAGGAAACGATTGTGAAGGGTCGTCCAAGCGGACAGACCGCCCAGCCAACCGAAGAGGCGTGGGCAGAAGAACCTAGGACTATTTTTAACGTGCACCCGAGGGCGAAAAAAAAACATCATCCAAGTAGGTTTTTGGCAAAAGGTCAGGAAAGAAGCTTACAAGTTTTCTCTGTAGATCTTTACAGATAGAAAGATAGTCTCTCTCTTCAAGATCGGTATCGCTGTCAACATCCTGTTTTTTATAGGAAGAACAGAAACGACCGTTGTTTATCTAGACAGCTTACAACAATTTTATTTATCTGATATTTACTTCTACCAACTATGTAGACAAAATTTAAATAAAAAATAAATAAAAATACTTTAGGATAGTTTTTATTAAGCAGATTGAAAACATAAAGCCCGCTATTGTTAAAGAAGCTATTCATCATCAACATTATTTCTAACCTCTAAAGTTTTAAATAAGACTAACCCATTTAAAACATACTAATTATAAATATCTCAACTGCATATTTGTCATATTCTACACCGAAAGCGATTTATTGCCGTCTAATTTGTTTATAATTAAAAAAAGTATATTTATTTTTAAACGGTTATAAACAATTTGTAATATAATAAATGTATAGTTATTTATAGATTATTTCCAACTATAATGCTTCTAAATTAAAAAAACGCCTATAAATTTAGGCTACGTAAGCTAATTAATACGAAATTCTAAAATATGTAACCGCAATACAATTTTTCCCAAAGGTATGTCATCACAGTACATTTACAACACATAATCTAATCATAACTTATCGGATTGAAAATTATAATAAGTTATATATATATAAATGCTACTTTTTGCTTTAAAAATGTATAATTATATGAATAAAAAACTTTTAAAATATTTTATCTTTTCTAAAGATATTAAATATTTGATATGAAAATATATTTAACCTAGATTCAGAAAGAAAAATGGTTCGTGACATCACATTACCCAAGATTTGTATTTGCACTTCCTCTCTCTTTAACTTGAAAAATTGAACCTTAGTATGAAAATAACGTGTGATAAAATAAGTAGATTTCTATAATCTACCCGTCATCTCTTCGCTATTTTTTTTATAAATTAATTCTAACAGGAAAAATTAGTTTTTCGCATAAAAGGACTTTTGAACCGAATTTATAAGAGCTATAAAAAAAGTATTATCTTGTTATTCTCTTAACTGAAGTTAATTCTTTTTACTAATTTTGTCACATTAATTATTAAACTACAACAAAAATTATCATTGGCTTTTAATAATAGAATAAGAGCGTTATTATCGTTTTCTGCGAAAGCGAATGATTAAATGTTCATAGACAAAGTATGTGCATATGAAAATGATTTTGTTGGGCTGGACTATACTAAGATTGAAGCCGTTATATGTTGGCACCGCCTTTATGGTCTACAAAGTGCCTTTCTCGAAGCACAGTCATTCGACGTGATTCGCTTGATGTGGGGAGTAGACAGAAAAACGCGAACTGTCAACTAAGGTGATTGACAGTCGCTTTAACGTGTCAGCTGTCAGATCAGCTACCAAAGCAATAGACGGTGCTTCCTCGATCATTTGCACAAGTTTAATTGTTAGAATTATGATCGATTTCGGTCATTTATATATTTATCATAAAATTCTATCGATGATTTCCGGTCTACGACTTATGCGAACATACACTGTCAACCTGAGATAATTACAATAGACTTGATAGAATTTTAAGTAATTTGGTTGATTAAATTTTATAAATAAACATACAAATTGATCAAGATGTGTCTCACTATTCATTTCAAAATTTATTATTGTTAAAAATATAAAAAATGCATAACTTCTCTTAATTTTAAAACCTAAATTAAATTATTTAAAATTTTAAAATTGTAGGCCTTTATATTTTGCAAAGTATGAAGCTTAAGATTTAAATTTTTTATGTATTTTTTTGTAAATTAATTACAAATTACAACTTTTAATTCTTAAAAATTGTTAAATAGAAATAATACATTTAAATAAAGTACAGTACTTTACGTATAATAATTTTATGTTAGCATTTTAAATGTTTAATGCAATTGTATAGAATAAATATATTATTTACGACAAATAGGCCTAAATGTTAGTTTGAACATTATACAGTAGCCTAATTCATATACGAAATAATACGAATTTAATTTATATTATATCGTATACAAACTAATTTATTAATATAATTATTTTGCATTGAGTGGATTTATTTTTGTTACAGATCTTTTCTTTTGTTTACATATACAAGCTTTTGTTCTGAAATTCATTCAGGCGTGATCTTAACAGGCCTCTTCTAAAGGTGAGTAGGCATATTATTATGGTATTATAAAACAAAAACTTCTATTCTTCTCTTACAAATTATTTTATAACTATAAATAAAAGTTTTATATCATTTTTCAGTTTTAATATCTTATAGGGACTTTCCTTGAACTCGTAAATCACACTAAGCCTTGAATACAACGAGTTTTATTGTAATCAGTGAGCGATTTGTTTAAAACTTAAATCATTTCGAGTCGAACAATAGAAGATAATTATATGTTCGAAAGACTTCCTTTAAGGTATTCTAAGTAAGGCCGACAATTGGTCAAATTTCGGCTTCCTTGTTATTGAAAACAGAAATGGCAGATGAATCAGTCACGTGACAATTAGCATAATGTTAATGCGAGTGCTGGTCTGTTGTCATTTTGACGAAACAAATTCAGCTTTTGTTCGTCAATACAAGCGACAGGACGACAGCTGGCTTCTGATGCCTTGTTACAGTAACATTATTAATAAGTGTGGGGCGCTAGAGTCGTTGTTGCGGCCGTTAGCGAAATTAATCTCGTGCGTAAGGGGTCGCTCGGGTCGGTCCTGTGAACGACAAGACGGCTGTCCCCGTTGCTTAATTACGTCAGCTTCCTTAGCTGAGGACGAGACAAGAAATTGAAGTTGGGAAAACAAAACACCAGCTGCTACTTGAACAAACTTTCTCAAAATTGAAATGATGTTGACAATGATATAACTTTGTCATTTCAAATTATCCTTAACTTGATTTTTGGATATCTTTATCAAAGATCTAACTTTCAAAAATTAATATCCGTAAAGTAAAAGTTTGTTTTAATTGCTACGTTTGTTTGGGTTTCTCGTGTCTTTAATTGATTTATTTACTTCTTTTAATAACTAACATAAAATACTAATTAAGAATAAATAATAAATAGACATAATTTAACTTTCTAGTTAAATATTACTTTAATGTATGTGGCCTACGTAGTGTAACATCTAAATATTAGATTATAATGTAACTATTATACCTTACAGACCTGTTACATTAAATTTGATCTAATATAATAATCGACATATATTTATAAAATTTTACAACATAGAAGTGTAGTAAGATTATTCAAAATTAAATTTATGTAGGCCTGCCTTACATATAGTCTATTAATCTACATCTACAACAACTCATATATATGTAACCTATAATGATTCGAATTTTACAATAAATACTCAAATATTTTTTTAATAATTTATACTAAAAATGTTTTTGTAAAAAAATAAATTTAATTTCCTTAACCAAAAATGCTATTTTAGAGAATGTCTAAACATTTTATTATTAAAGAAGTACAGTACAAGACATTTTCCTGTTCGTTTGAATGGAACATTTAGAACAGAGACATTTTATACGCTCCATTTTAAATTTAAATCTAGTCTAATCTCGATATATTTATTTATATCTGCAACAATTATTTCTTAAAATATGTTTAATCTTCCTCTAATAAATAAATAAATAAATAATAAACTTGGATAAAGTTTATTTAAATTGACCTTACTATTATTTTTATATAAGTTTTAGCATTTAGTTTATTTATTTATTTTTTAAAATAATATTTATAATATATATTTTACTGAAATGATTTTTATTTATACGTGTCTAGTGCCATTGTTTCAAAACCCAATAAATCGTGATTCTCTTGTGGTTTGAAACCACACTCCTGGGTAATGTAAATTTTTTAGCACATTGAAGAAATAATCAAAAAGTTTAAAAACATTACTAAAATCGTTTAAAATACTTATAAATTTTTATAAATATATTTCGGTATTTTATTCCTTTTTTTAAAAAATAAATACCATAGTTTGTAAACTTGCTATTTACGATTTAAATTTAGCCTACTCTTATAAAATTTTTACTAAATTATAGAAGATACAAGTCAATAATCTATACCGTAAAAACAAAAATAATACATGAATCTAAATGTAAAAAAACTTAGAAAAAACGTAGAATAATTCCAAGAATTTCAAACAAGTTTTCCTAATATTTTAGTTGGGTGTTTAAGAAATTTTTTTATTGTCTTTGCGGCAGTCTACCCTGTAATTAGAGGTAAAATAACAATAAAAATATTTATATTTTTGTAACTTAAAGAAAATATAATTTACTTGGAATGTAAACATTGTTTCAAGATAAAATTATCATCAGTCTAAAGAAACGTTGTCGATTAATTAAATAATAAAATATTCGTGGAGAGAAAAAAGTTTTATTGAATTAAAATCAATAGTCAATAATATATATATTTAAGAATTTATAAGTTCGTATATAGATTTATAGATGTTTTATTGATTTAGATAGATCTATAAGTTTATATATTAAATACAGAATATTAAATAGAATAATACAAATCTACAGTTAATTTAAATATCGTGTGATTAAAAAGTAATTAAAATACAATAGCATGTACTGTACTGTACTTTAGACTGAAAGTAAAATATACAAAATGTACAGTACAAATATATATTTTAAAATTCATATGCAATAGATGCAAATTATTTAGTTTATAAACGGTTTTTCTACAGGATTACAAAACAGAAAAAATAAACGTAACATTGTTAAACTTATAAAGATTTCTTAATTATTTCTACCAATAATTTATTCGATGATATTGCTGTGTACGCTTATAATAAAAAGATATAACTACTTCATTCTGATATAACTTTTAACACGTAAGTTATGTGAAATATTAAGATAAAAATGCAATAATTGTAAGGTCAAGATCTTATATGTTATGTTCTTTAAAAAAAATTATACTGGAAATAATTCAAAAAATAAAGAAAAAAGTAATAAAAAAGGAAAAAAGATGAGACATGTTACGTGCCAAAATTTGTATGAACGACATAACTAAACTATCTGTCAATCAAATTAGAATTACATTAAATATAATGGCAAAACAAAATATTAAAGAAACATAAACATCCTTTTCAAAGATTTTTAAAAAGGAAATTAAATTATCTTAACTTGGACAATGGTGCGAAAATCTGCAGACTGTTCGGTATTCTTTATATAATACGAAAACAATGTGATAATATTGTTTCAAATACAGATAACAAAGCTTACATTACTAAAAACAATAATATTTTCAGTCTTCGATAGTTTAATCTAA
Organism: Centruroides sculpturatus; assembly: GCF_000671375.1. NCBI lineage: Eukaryota > Metazoa > Arthropoda > Arachnida > Scorpiones > Buthidae > Centruroides > Centruroides sculpturatus. Next base: position 59,422 of record NW_019384341.1, read on the forward strand.
AATAACTGTTTTGTATAAATTATAATAAGAAAAATCTTCTTACAGTTTCATATTTTAATCGTAAATATTCAAAACAATGGTTTATTTTCCATTCTCCAAATCTTCTATGTAGGCCTATTACATGTTTGTTTAAATTTATTTTATTTATTTATTTGTATAGAAAATAATGTTCATAGTTACGTAATATAATATAAATCACATACATTTATTTTTTATGAGAAGAAATTACAGTAAATTACTATTAAGATATTTATTTCTGAAGTTAATAATTTAAGTTTATAATATGCTTTGTATTCATTCTGTCGTATTCTTGTTCATTTCTTCTGTTTGCGAGAAATTTCCCTAATTGTTTGAGTAAATTATTAATATTTATTCAGACAATTAGGGAAATTATTCAATAAAAGTGAATTTCGAGTCGATATTAGATCCATATAAATGAAATGATGAAGATATAACTTACGATTCCTCATTTGCGAGTCATTATATTTATTTATCATCATCCGATTTTTAATTTTGTTATAAATTTTAATTATAATTGCTTACTTATTCAACATTTACTAATTGTTTAAATTACAATAAACGGCATTTTTTTAAAGTCGTTTTATGTTCCGACGAAACTCTTTTTGTTCTTTTAAATTGAAGAAGTAATTAGGAATTTAATTGTTTTTAAGTTATTTATTTTATTAAGCATTGTATTTTATATGCAACATTAAATTTCCGGTCATTTTATGGTACTCGCTTTCGGGCGTTGCACTTCAACTGAAGTATAGGCTTGGGAATCTCTACTTAATTAATACTCAGAGTGCATTTGAACTTTTAATAAAATGTCAACTAGCGAAATGATTTTAAAACTTTCTAAAAGAGTTATAGAATTTTACTTTTCTTATAATAAAAATAAAAATTATAAAGGCTAATTTACATACTTTTTAACTCGAAGAATGTAAACCTTATTTAAATTATTACTTAAAATAAAATCTGTATTAACTAATTCTTAATAATTCTGACATGAAACAACGTTGATAATATCACAAATTAAATTAACAAATTAAACAAATATTAAATATATTAAGACGTAGGCCTACTCGATAAAGGTTTAAAAGATTTTTTAATAAGCATTTTTTTTTAAAAAGAAACGAGAATATCACATAAATGTAATTGTTTGACTTTTGCGTTAAGATAAATGTTGTTCATAACTATGTAATTGTTCTAATTAATGGGTCTACAGAGTACACTTATCTCAGCAATTAGCAAGGGGGTGCGAAGCGTCGTTTGTTAAACAGATCTAAAAATGTAACAGTATATTAATGGCTAAGATATGTTCAAAAAATATTTCTTGGAATTCTAAACTAGATCTATTAATCTTCGTCTTCAGACAAAGGAAGAAGCGTACTTAACAATATATATTTCCTTTTTTTTTAAGTAAGAGTTTCATGCATACAAACTTGTTTAATTTAAGTATCCTTCCGTGTTTATGTGGCATAAACCTTGACCTTATATATACATATACATATTTTGTTTTTAAATTTCCATTTATTAAAAATATATAATTATTTTTTCATATAGTTTCAAGTTTTTAGGTTAATAAAATGTTATAAAAAAAACAGCGAAATAAATTTATAGGTTATAAATTCATTTAAAACATTTTATTTTTCTATTCTCCTATAAAAACTTGGAAACAAAATTATGATCATTTTAAAATAAACGACGCTATTTAAAAAAATACAACTCAATCTAAAAAACATTTAAAGTTTTAAATCGTTTAAAGTTTAAAAACAATTTTATAGTTGCAATGTTGAACTGAAAATAGGCTACATCAGTTTAATTTTTTTAGCTTCAACTACTTGGGGAAGAAGAAGAAGACGAAGAAAAAAAAAAGGATGATACTTCTAGATTTAGTAAGCCTAATATGTTTCACTCTTCCGCGATAGCTAAACTAGAGTTTGCAAAGTAACATGAAGGAGTGAATTGCTTGTATACCCGAATAGAATTTCTGAGATCGCATAGCCTCCGATCTCTATCCGTCTTTCCTTGTCGTGACGTAATTCCCGGGTGCGTGATAAAACTTGGATCTCGTATTCCACGAAGAAGTACCATATTTGTCAGTTTATACACGCAGCTTTTGCTATACCTAGATATTGTATCGTCTCTTGTGTTTCAACTCTAACCGTGGAAATCCATTATTTGACTGCTTTAACTCACCCCATCAACACTGCACGCTTGCCAATGGATAAGCAGGCATGAGAACCGTTCGCGCCTTCAAATAGATTTATGGTCCTTTGAGTGGTCTCCCCGACCCATTATTTATATAAGGCGACAAGTTTATATACGCACGCATCTGTTAACCGTTTGACAAGATCACTAACTTATTATCCGTGTTAAGCCATAAACCACACTAGCGTTAATTTTGTCAGCTCATGGAGTAGATGAATTATAAAAGACAAACGATTTGGCGTTTACACTGTAATATTTCAGGAATTAAATCTTTATGGTTACGCTAAACAATGTTAAATGTAACATTTTAGCCATTTATTTACTACAGAACTATGCGATCTTGTTAAGATAATCGCTATCTAAGAATTAAGAACTATGTTGATTAAACTATCATGGTTACAAACTATTGAGGAATTTTATATAAAATTATAGTTATATCTATATATTGTAAATTGGCATGCACACGTGTTTAGTCCAATATCAAAGTAGATAAAAATATTATGATTTAAGTCTAAACAAAATGATTATATTAGAGGTAAGATTTTTGAAATTACAGAAATATGAAATCATGTTTAAATCTTTAAAAATTTAATATATTTCTTATTAAACTTAAAAGGATGGGCTTCAAAATAACTTAAAAAATGATGAATTTTTACAGTTTAAATATTTTATTAATTAAAATAAATAAATAAGAGAATTTATTAAATACTTTCGTAAGAATCTGGCAAAGGAAAATCAGAGTGAAGCGATTGTGTTTGCTTGTTTAGAACATATCCGTAAATGTGCTGTGTCAAGGTGACGTTTCTTTTTTCTAAACAACACTTACAATGACTCTTTTGAAAACTATGGAGTTTACGTTAGGTTTTGGCACACCGTTTGCTCTATATTTTGATTTTAGGATATAAAATTTAAGAAATTAGTCGCGGCGGCACTTTGATTATTTCTAAAACAATTCTTTAGCTACAAGATAAAATCGCATTGTCAAAAATTATAAGAGAAGAATTATATTTAAAACATTAAGCTCTCTATGCCCTTAATTGTAGCAGGATAATTATTTTATAAGCAAAACATTAGTCAACTTTCTTCTAATAAATTTAAGCCGAACTAAACAAGTGTAGTATATTAAAATTCTATTTTATGCAGCTTTATATATAACCAAATTTTTATAATTTATTCGTGCAATGGAAGTAGCTTTTATTATAAATATGTCAGTAAATTTTTTTAAATGAAAGGTTAAAAATTTAATACAACTATTCAAGTTGTAGTAATTATATAATATATTAATAATACATTCGATTTTTTAGTACCAACTTTAGGGATCTTTAACCTCTAAATGAAGATTAATAATCTTTCAACGAAATTTTAGAAGAGGATATCAAATGATAACTTTGCATAATATTACAAACAAAGTTGTAGTGGTTATATTTAAAATCGTGTAAACTTTTTAGGCTTGACTTACAGTATTTTTGATGACATCATGCCATGAAAATCAAGAATATGTATTGAATAACATCTACTTTAAACAATAGACTCATTATGAAGTTCTTATAGACAACGTAACTCAATGAAAAATAACAACCAGTTGTCATGTAAATGTTTATTTATGTTATAAAACACGTATTAAATATTTATTAAAAATTTTGAAGCATTCTTTAAATACTTGTTTTTAATTTAAACCAAGAAACTTCTTCATTTGTATGCTCTTAATATACAATAACTTTTGCTGATTATTGAACTTAACTAGTCTAACATATTTAGTTAAAGCTCATATAATATATAATTAACTTAATTTATATTATAGAAAAATCATAAAAGTCACATAAATTTTAACCTAGAAGTTATAGAAAGTGAAAACTCGTATAGACAAATATAAATATGTTTTCAGTGAATTTACAGGAGATAAATTTTTAAATAAACATTTATGTCGTTAATCATGTTTTATGTTTCTGAAACATCATTTAGGATATAAAAAGTAATTCATATCCAACATCTAAAATATTTCATGTTAGGGGGTGTCAGTCATTTTCCTGATCACGAGCCAAATCTGATAGGTATGTTGAAAGTTGACAAGATTTATATTATATAAACCATGCTATTACGGGTCAAATTTGGCCCAAGGGTTACTGATGGTGTATCAACGAGCTGTCAAATAACTACACTCCTGTAATAATCAATTAAAATCGTCTATAATGCTTAAATTATTCGAGGTTTATCCTTTAAAACAATGTTTTGTGAAAGATATACATAAGATTAAATATATATATCTTCAAAAATCATTAATTTAAATAATAGTAGATTAAATTTTTCATATCTTTATGTTGTAGATATTACTTCAAGGAAATTTTATGTAATATTTTTCGATACATAATGACTTAAGGAAACTCATTGAACAGATAAATTAATAATTATAATTAATTTTAGAAAATTAAGAAAGGATTTCTATATTTATATATATTTATTCTGTTTTAAAATAATTTATTTAGTTATAATTATATCAAGACTATTAATAGATGTCACCTCGATGGATATTTTTTGTTTAGAATTCTTGAGTATTTTATGTATTACTAAGGTTCATAGCACATTTTTCAAATATTAAATAACAAATTCTCGTGAAGATGTAATGAACATAGTCAAAACTTTCTTCTAACTCAAAAACCTTGACATCTTTTTACCTTGAACCATTTTCATAGAAATTATCAGGAAAGGAAAACCAAAAAATAATATTAGAAGTGCTTATTATTTTGCAACAATTTTCTGTGATGGAGAAAGATGAACATAATTTTATGACATTGACTAATTCTAAGAAATTTTATGGAGAGAATATAATATGCAATGGAGTAGTTCATCCTAAGGCCACAACCAGAAGGTACCTATAATTTGAGGTGTTATCATAGACAAATTCAACACTTTAACTATAGGGTTTTGTTTAATTTTAAGTTTAAAAAATTATCTGGAAAATATTATGTATATATTTAAAATTTCTTTCATGAAAGAGTTATTCTTTTATTTAAAAAAACTATTTGAATGAATGTAACTTATAGCATAATATTAAATTCTACACTATGCTTATAGAGCAAATAGACTACATTCAACCCTTTATAACTCACGCAACACTTTAAAACTTACACATCATTTCAAAAAAGTTATGTAATTTGTAAATAACTCACGTAGTAATGTCTTTTAAAACTATTTTAATATAATTTTTAATAAGATATGAAAATTCATAAAAAGAAATGGCTAAATTATAAAGCAGTCTGACTTATAAAAGTTTATAATAATAAAATTTTTCACACTATACAAACTTATCAACAATCAAATCTTACGTTTAGATCATTATTAAAAGTAAAAAATCTAACTTTTTATAGATAAAAATACAAACTAACTAATGATAACCATAAAAGATGAATTGTATTATTAAATTAATATAATAAAATTAAAAAGTTATATTAATTTAATAGAGGAAATAATTTAATTTATGCAAGTAGTCTACATCTCGAATGACAAATGATATTTGAACATAAGGTTTTTCTATTTGAACAGATAATATAACATACATTACACAGCTGTCTGCTTGTATAAGTAAAATAGAATAACTTCAATAATAAATAGTTTATTAACAGAGTCTATCAAAAATTAAACAGACCACCGCTACATCATACGAAGTTAACAAGAAAATTCGTTCTATTTAAATTTAAAAAACGATTGATAAGCTTATACATTTATGGGAAGCAGCTGTAGTTTGTGGTATATAGAATTAGATATAAATGATAAAATGTTTGGCCAAATGTTGCATTCTGTGTCTACTATCAGCTGGTCTATTGATGGATATATACATGAAATATCATCAAAATACACAAAGTTTTGAATATAGAACCTCTTTATATATATATGTTTAGATTTATATCTGACATATTTATCGTTTTGTACATGTTTGACTTACAATAATACTATAAAAGAAAATAAAATGCAATTGAAAAATTGGATTATGTGAAAGATTTTTCTTCAATAAATTGTCAAAATTAATAAAAAAATAAACAATTCTGAATCTATTATTTCTATTAAATAATGTATTTCTGTATTAAAAAGTTTTAGTCGGTATTTAGAGCAGTAACTAAACACTAAATATAAAGTGCTTTAAGTAATTGTAAATTAAATAATTTATACTTTATTAATAACTATGACATTTTAAACGTAGGCCTATCCGTAAAGACTAACAAAATTTAAAATATTCATGCTAATTGTTTATGAAAAATTATTACAAAGTAGTGTAAAAGATAAATGATTTTTATGTTAAGCGTGAACACGTTCTAAGACAGTGAGTTTGGATACATCAAATTAATTATCACATTAATAAATGACAAACGCTCACTTTATCAAAATTTTATATTTATTATTATAGGCCTTTGGGTTTAGTATATCATTTATCATTAACGCTACCTTAATTACGTGGGCCGAAAGAAGTTTTATAGGTCCTATATAAAGTTTATAGAGTATACTTCAGGTACAGGGCTTGTAGGACTTTTATATTAATTGTGAAAGACTTGAAATGATTCTATATTTTAAAAAAGTTATTTAAATGAAGAATTTTATTTTTTGTGCTTTGTCATCGTCGGGTAATACCACTTTGCGATTAATTGCAATTGTTATCAACATTACAAATCATAATTTTTACGAGTTTTGAATAGTTGAAACGTGTATTTAATATAAATATTTTTGTTTATGTGAAACTCTTTTAATATAATCATTGTAATAGTGAAACCCTATGTAAAGAATAAAGCCATTTTCTTTTATCTTAATTTAATAGAATAATTTCATGACTTGATTATCTTTGTAGGTTAATCGTTTTGACCTTTTAGTTATAAAATAAAAGAACGAAACTTTGTATACCTATAGGATAGCGGTTTCATTCATCGTTTTGACTGACAACATGCAAGACATACCCATCTAACGGTACAGGCTACTGGTTCAGAATACTAATGAGGAGACAGACATCGTAGTCAGTTTGAACAGCCGTCTAAGGCCTTAAGCTGTACATCATGAGTAGCCAGAGTGATTGATAACCGGACAGCACCACGAATGATTGATATGGCAGCCAGTGTAGGCCCTTTGCCCTACCTCTGTCGTCTGTCTATACTCCCTCTTTCCCTCACACCCTACATAGGGGACTATGCAAGAGGGTTGACACCCGGAACGAACTGAATAAAACATGGCTTCTGTCCCCTCCCTCTTCTTTTAAGGAGTCTTACCTTGGTGTGGTTTTCTGGTCGTCTTCTTCTCTTTCATCCAAGGATATTCCGGGACATTTCCGCCACCGATGTCGCCTGTTGGGTGTTTGGACGACGGCGAACTTGGCTGAGGTGTGCAATGTACGGTTGCCACCGCACCGGGCAGACCTCTGGCCGTACCGCCAGTCGTATCGGCTTGGCACATGGAGGACGGCGCCGACACCAGGCCGCCGTTGATTGATGGCGTCGAGCGGAACGTTTCATTGATGTGGGGCAGCGCGGTCATAAATTCAGCCATGGAAGGTTGACTGTTGATAAATCCAGTCTCACAGCCACCGCCAGCAACGTCCATAGCAGGACGCAAGGTGACTTCTCTGTGGTTCGTCTACTTTCAGAACGACGCCATCACATCGCAGCTACTGTCTGTCTGACGAGCTTGGATGGGGGACCTTGGGAGACAGACGCGGCAGACACACCAAAGTCGCTCCGCTAGGTCCGCCGATTGATAGAGAAATCCGCCCAGTTTCCGCCGGTTGGCACCACGTGACGGTAGATGGCCAATAGTGAAAAGGGGAGATCAGGAGGGTGGAATAGCGCGCGCGCGTGTGCCACCAACCCCCCTATGGTCGGGATCCCTCTTCCGCCTCCCCCGCAGGAGGAGAGACACAAGCTGAGATGGGAAGGGGGATTCGTGATTCTCTGCCGCCAAAACGAGGCCGGTGATGAGAAAGAGAAGCAATGACCTCGTCTGTCGGAGAAAGGAAAGCTTCGATGGAACGACACAGAAAAGAAAGTCCTCCCCACCCGATTGTCACCTACTAGCCCTGCTTAGGGTGACGGTAACAGAAGCTAGTCATGTTTTATTCGTGACTTTTTCGCCTTCGTGAGTAACATCCACAATAGTCGAAAGATACCTACAGTAATTGCTCACACAAATATCTTAACTTTAGAAAATCTACCAAGACGCAGGACCTATTTAAACTTATGACAAAAACATTTTCAATTGCTTATTTAACATAGACGATCGCGTCATTTTAATTTAAACGAATGTTAAAATGCATAAAACTTTTACTTGCGAACAGTTTAAGGTTCGAATTACAGACTAACTTCTATACATGTGGAATATTCTAAAATATTGGGTTTTTTTTAATTACAGAACTAACACAGCGTCGAATTAATAAATTAATTGCGTAAATTTGTACTTTTTATATAGGAAATAAGAAAAAATATTTTTGATACGCCGATAAAAATAAACAACCGAAACGAACCAAAACTTAGAAAATCAAACAGGTTTCTCTTGTTTCACTCGAAAGAATAATTAAAGATTGTTGAACTGTTTGCAATCATCTGTCACGGAATTTTAATTTACTATGGCGAATCAGTTATTTACAATTTAAGTTTCATTAATGAAGTAAGCACAACTGACCACGTCTAATTGTTTATTAAAACGGGTAGACAAGTAATAAATGCTTAATTTTAACGAGCGGAATTCTTTTTGTTTCGAATCTGAGTTAATAAAAAAATAGAGAAGAGAAAAGAAAAAAAAAGAACTTGGTCTAGAATAATAAAACTAAAAGACCCATTTTTAGCTTCATTACACTACTTAGATTTTTTTCACTAACGTAATCGCTTCGAGTCAACTTCATCCAGGCCTATATTAAAGCATTTTAACACGTTTAGATTCGTTTTAAAATGCCTTAATTATTTAATATTAACATATTTAATTCTTTTTTTAGCATTTTACAAAATAACTTTTCGGATATTAGAAAAAAAAATTCGAAAAATATATTCAGTCGACTACAAAATATGTAGGTCTATTCTAATGTTGTATCTCATTAGAAAGACATCTTCATTTTATTCCCAGTTAGATTTTGTCTCCGAATATTTTATGTTTCGCAACACGTGTGTACTATAGATATTAGGCATAACAATATGCAGCAGGGAAGATAGGGAGAGAGAAAAAAAATAACACAAGTAGAGTCTGAAAAAGAAGGTTCCATCAGTGCACGCGCAAAATACGTCAGCCCATTAGGCAAACGACGCTGTAGCGTGCAGAAGGTAAATAAAGTATTTTGTAACCAGAGTCCTAAACAGGAAACAGAGTTGAGTGACGAAATGGAAGTTCGATTAACTCTATTCAGATAGCGATATTGGGGGATAGAAATGCATCCTAGTTTTATATCTACCTTTTATCAGATGCCTAACTACATCCGACATATATCCGGCTTTTATATTATTTTTAGGCAAACTTTTTTTTTCTTTTATAAATCTTTATATAAAATTGATTTTGTAAAATCAAAATGTAGGTCTAAGCTGAAATCTGTTGAAGTTTAGAATAAAATATGAAAGTATAATGTTACGAAGAAGTTGTAAAAAGGATTTTTTTTCTTTATTTATTTATTTAGTGGATTAAATCTTCGTTATCTGAACCTAGGTTTTTTTTAAAGAATTTTTATCAATTTAATATTGTTAAAATTATAAATTTTAGTGCATATAATTAATAAAACAGTTAGATATAAAAAAATTTATTACTTTATACTGTTTGATATAAGAAAAAGTATATTATTGTGTATTAATTAGTATATAATATAATATTCTTTAAGTGAATATAATCTATAAAAAAAATAAAATAGTACAATTGATGCGCAGGCCTACAGCTAGTGTTGAGCCTTATCATAATTATAATTTAAACATTAATTTTTATCGAATATTAATTCGTTTAAACAGAAGGCAATGATAAATACCCATAGGTATTATATGTAACGATATATATTACATTTTTTTGGTAGAATTTCCTAATTCTTAACTGTATCGGTATCTGATTGATACAGGCACCATAGCCTGAAACAATTGTAAAGTAGGAAATTTGTAAACGTTGTATCTATCTTCGGCTTTAATATATAACAATAGCTTAAGGGAGGGGAAAAATATTTTTAAAATGGAGCCAAGTTAAATCTATTAAATTATTTTTAATTCCAGTAGAAGCAACGGCTGTAAAATCCTTGATTTCTTACACGGGCGCTCCATTTACTGGAAAAATTCCATTCCGCCCAACTACCTCCTTCCCCTTACCGACGGGTGGAACAATTCTGAGTCATTATTATGGACTCACCCAAGGAGGGAATACAGAACAGGAGGAGATGATGCACGTGGGAGCGATCTTGCGGTTATAGAAAAATGCTTCGGGCATTCGTCATCGAATATACAAAACGATGACGTTATGATGACAGCCATCTTGCTTTCCTCTAAGGAGAAAACTTATTTTCGTTAAAAAGCCTTTTCTGAATTTATATAGCGGTCCTTAGCAAATTTAATTTGCTTGAAATATTCAAACTGAAATCAATGGAAATGATTTAATCTAGCTTACATCTTTGATCCCTATTGTTTAATTAACATTTATGTAATGAAAATAATTTAAACTAAACCGAAATTATGTAAATAAATGATCTAGAAGAGAATAATATCGAGAAAAACATGATTCTTCTGTTTTAATCCTACCAATGACTAAGTGCATTGATTATTAAAATCAGATATCTAACCCCCTCATTGGATAAAGTATCGAGCATGAAGCAACTCTAACTCCTGAAAATTCTAATATTTTTTTAAAATATAAACGCTTCTAATTCTTAAATTACTGTATTTATTTATTTATTTGAAACGTAAGAATTTCATAATATACTTTTTTAAAGTTATCTTCACGCTTATTACTCGCGGTTTTGCAAGTTTTATCTACTTCAGCACGCAGTAAACGAAAAAGATATAGGATAATCCGTAACGAATGAGATCCAGACCTCTCATTTACCATAAGGCATTGCACCCACCTGCTGTGAAGTTATATGGGCTGAGTCCCATCTGGTTTTTTCTTTTTTAACATTTGATATTCTTTATTAAAAATATTCTTTTTCGTACAGTCTCTCGTTAAATTATTACAGAAATTCTTCTAAAATACACATATATATATTGCATATAATATATATTAAACTCTAAATTGCTTCTTATAAATTGCTAGTTTATAGTTTTTCTCCTTTCAATAGACTATTTTTTATTCGAAATATACTAGAATAATAATATTGTTTATACATTTCTAATAAAAAATGATACTATTTTATTATATTATTATTATTTTTTAATATAACAGAAAACAATTTATCACAGTCACTTGCTTTAAAAACAATTTACATCATTTGTAAAATCATTATTACCATGAATGATCCTAAATATAGTTTATTTATATAAATTTTACTAGATTTAAAGTTATTATTAAGTTAATTTATATTCTGAGAGTTTATATTTATTGATTAATTAACCTATTCATTGATCAAAATATTTACAGAAGAGAAATTTATAATTTTGTTTACATAAACACGAATATAATTTGATAAAAAAGAATAACATAAATTTTTTTCTCAATTTCTCTCGATGTTATCCTTTTTATTTCGGGGAGGAGAAAATTCTTGAAAGGGTTCGAACAGACTTAATTAAAAAAATGTATAATTTATTTTGAAAAATCGTAGAAACATTTAAAGCTTAGTAAGCAGTCGTAAGTGATTCTGGACTACAGTGAGTATTATATAATCAATCATAGCCGTAGACCATCATGTTGTAGTAGTCCATGCACGCGTGTTGATCGGCGGAGCAGACAGTGATGATGATGAAGAGGGCAAATTAAAGACTACCGTTCATACAGGAACGACTGGCGATTGGAGCGTGTCTATATCTCTTTCTTTCAGTTAGTGGGTGGAGAAAATAAAAAAAAAATTATATTTTAGGTTAACCAAATTAAGTCTTTCTTCCGTATAGAGTACATAAGAGCCAGGCTTTAAATAATAATTCCTAATTTGTGGTATCGAAAAGAACTTTTTTTTCGAGTAAAAATCACTTAGATATTTTGTAATAGTTATTTACTAATTAGGCCTGTAAGATTTATAATTAATGATAAATTAATTTGACGTTAGAAAATATTTGTTAAAAATATAACGCTTTATATATATTTTTTCCTTCTCTCTTCGGTTTTGATCTTCTTGAAAGTTCTCTTCGCTTAAATTATAATCTCAAAGTAGGCAGACATCCTCCACCTGTCAAACTCAAAATAGATTTAGGCCCTATTCTTAAATCCGATTTGATCATATTTTAAAAGCTGACAGCATTGGAACCGCATAAACATAGTTAGGCCAAGTATCATAGGATATCCAGAGATTTGGAAATTTGATAAAAACATCTATTGATGTTGAATATAGTCGTAGATAGTGTCTACGTTCTAAATATAATACAAAACTGATTTTTCTTTTAATAAATCTTAATAAAATTTTACTTATTTAGATGTTATAATTGAAAATTCAGCTCATTAGAATACTTTTTAAATTTTTACTCATAGAAAACATTAATTATTGAATTTTTTTATCTATTAAAAATTGAGATAAAATTAAGGGTTTTTTTTAAATAAAATAAATAATTATTTTATGATTATTTTCATTTAGAAATGCTTTTTGTAATGAATATCTTAGTAACATACACGCTGTCATAAGCTTATAACTTAAATGGCATAGATAATAATTGTACAAAATCAATATTAATTATTCCCCACTATGATAATTGAATGAACATAAATAAGCACTTAGCCAATTAGATCATTTTCTTTTGAGTTATTACACAGATCTTTATCCTAAATGTGAGGAAAAATAATAATAAAACTTATGACAAGAGAATGTAAAATTTCACATTCGATATTTGTTATTTATTGAACTATTTTAAGAATAATTTAACTTTGAATTCAGATATTTATGCATACGAGATTGAAAGCTTTTATTTTAACGAATATTCATAAAAATTCAGTTTATCAATAACAAATGGAGAATAAAAGTTTGTATAGAAATGTAAATAAATATTTAAAAATAGAATATTATTATTTTGAAAATATATTTATTAAAAATTTCAAAAAACTATTATTGAATATAAATATTTGAATAATTTCAGTTTTATTCGCGATTATATAGAAAATATTCCAGTGAAGATAAATAAATAAATAATCGTTATGTTGTTTTGACAGCATTATATTGTGGACTTAACGCTTTTCCACATACATCCGTATCCCATTGAATACCAAAGTGGACCAACACAGGTGACACTTTGCAAATCTCTACAGTTGCAATCCTCAGCTGTGCTTGGACATCCATCCCTGATAAACTCTACTGTGTGTGTGTTGGATTTGACAAATGACGTGGGTCTCGGCTCAAATGTTTCAATCTCCTCACCCCCTTTCTCTCCAACTATCCCTTGGCAGAGCCGGTCAGATAGCCCGAGGTTGTCAGACGTCATGGACACCAGAAGGGGAAACAAGTACGTAAGTGGCCGTTAGCTACGCCTAATCTCTGGCTAGCTTGGCTGACGGTGATGATTTATGATGATGGGGGAAGTGCCAGGGATTCCTCTGGCAACGATGGTACCTACCATTCTACGGTTTTGGGGGTGGTACAAAGAAGGATACGTCGCCCCACGATGTCGAATCCCAGCTCACATCGTATGATTTGGCTTGATTTATCTATTTTTCGACTCTGTAGATTCCCGAATCTACAGCTTGATTCTTCGGAAGTGGATTTTGCAGAAAATTTTTCTCTAGATTTTTCTTTATCCTATTTTAACTGTAAAAAAGGAAGTCTACTGCAAAAAATCAATCTCTTCTGTATTCTGGAATTCCAGATTTCTAAGGTAATGAATGAAACTTTTTCTCAGCTTCGTTTAAATATAAATTTAAAATTAAATAATTAATTAAAATAGTTATACGATAATTATTCTTATTTCTTAATTAAAATTTAAAATTTCGAAATTAATATTTTACGATATAAAATGAAATTTCTTTGAATGAAACTTTTTAATGTACTTTTTCAGAATTTTGATAATTTTCTTTAAATTATTTCTGATAAACGTAATATTTTCGAAAATAATAATTATTAATTTTGCATAAAAATTGCTAAAGATATTTTTGGTAAGCTCTTAGAGTATGAAAAGTAGAATTCTACCACGCGAACCAAAATTTCCTTAAAACGACTATTTTCCGCTTGCCTTGTTCCATTCCTTCCGTCTCCCAAACAGAATTTCTCTGACTAACGGTGCTGAAAATCTTGTTCATTAACAAACTCGGGGATCCTTTACCGACTGACAGCGACAATTTCCTACTTTGCACCCAATAAATTGCGCAAATACCCTACACCTATTAATATACAGTCTAAATATTTTTCGTTTCTTGCAACGAATTCTTTTCAGTCTAGAACTATTTTCGTATTTCCTTCTCCGAAACCAATATTTTTTCTAGTAATTTATAGAAATATAATAGTCTCTCTAGGCCATTTAAGAGTGGATATAAACGCTGCTACCTTTAATATTAAATCTAGAAATAAATAAAGAAGAAAAATGTTACGTTTGATAATAACTTTTGATAAAGTAGAATGTAAATTTTAAAATATTGTTTAAATATAAACGTAATGGCTAGAGAGTTTTAAAAGAATTAAAGACAGCTCAATCTAATAATTTTAATGAGATTTTCACGATTTTTATTTTCGTACATAAGTAATTATAGGCTTATTTACATTATCAAAGTAGAAACAATGAACGAAACGAAGCGATATATATGCAGAAAGACAAAAATCGTAAATATAAGTAGTGCATTTAGTGTCCATCAATAACCGTACAACGTACTCAATTAAAATCTATTGAAAATTTACTGTAGATATCTGAAAAGGTCCACAGTTTTGTTAGAATAATTAGAGAATTGGTTTTATCTAGACGTATAAACTAATGGTAGGGAATATAAAAACATAATTACATCTGAAACAAGGTAGTTGATTATGTGTTCAAAATCAGTAATACTCTTTTGTTATTCGACATTTCATGTGTTAAGTCCATTAAATCAACCGCATCATGACCAAACGTTTGATCAATGGCCGACGTTTTTGTTGTTCAATGATCCGTTAAACACGAACGGTGCACTAGTAAAACATTCTGACAGATATTTGACTCGCTGCCATCAGAAACGGGCGAGGGTGTAATTGAGACACGTAAAATGCCTCACAGTTTGTTTGCACGTTTCACCAGCTATTCAGGTATTAAAGCTCTGACCTATTACTCATTAAGCAAATATCATTTGGGTTAGTATCTTTTGTTTCCTTTCCATCAGCGGATGAAAAACAAGGATACATATCGATTGACCATAATCCAACTCACTCATTACCACTTCTGTATTATAGCAAGAGTGAATCGCTGGGCATTTCCGCCATTCGTCCCCATCTTCCTGTGTATGAGAGCGCGGAATGGTTGGAAATTTTTACCTAGCACCGGATCCCTACGCCATTTCCGTTCGAATCGCTCATTTGCTGCGTTCCATTGTCCTTCACGCGGAAGTCAACCTAATGAAGCGCTGCTTCCGTCGGAGATAGGAGTTTCAATTCCGGTGCAAAGGGTGTCTCTTTGCCATCGATCCCCAAGTACTCACGTGATGAGCTGTGTGCTTATGAACACTGATGAGCATAAAAGCTCATTTTTGTTCTAATGCTTTCCATTTCTTTGTGGTGTCAAATTTCTTTTCTTCGAACTCATTCATTTTCTTTTTCATACTCAATTGCCATCTTCTTTACGACATTATTTTCATCCTAAATGAAGGGATCAACTTGTCTTTATATTGAAATCTGTTCGCAGTCCCGTTTCCAAAATTCTTTTGCATTTTTTTTTCCCGTCTCCTTCCACGGAATTTTTTTTATTTTTACTCATTTTATCCCATTGACTCGCTATTGTTCCCTCGGTCATTCGCCCAAATTGACAGGAGGGGATTTGAATAAGACTAGCACCCGTCGCTTTTCTCTTTTCTCTTCAGCGAATCGCACTATCTTCCAAGAGAGACAGAAGATCATCGAGCGAAACTTCGATTTCTTCTTAGATCTTAGAGACTCTTTTTTAAAAAGAAAAAAAAAATATCTTCTTCGCTTGGATGCCTGTCTTTTGCGTCAGGTTTAAAATGTCGAAGTTCGAGATGGTAATTCTCAACCCGCTGTCCGGAACCAAAAATAATACCCACGAGAGATCACCCGGAATGTGTGGAGGCTCTAATTTCATCCTGTTTTTCAATCTTCATCTTTTTAAAACCCGTACAAGCTGTGGAAAATGGCGTGCTCTCCCTCTTCTTATTAAACATTCTTCTTTCTCTTCGTAAAATCGTTAATCGTTTGATATATTTTTACTTGCTAGAGTATAATGTTCTCAATAATTAGTCATCGCTAACTTTCTAAATTTAATTAAGTAATTTAAATATGGGTCAATGGTAATTACTACAATTTTTACTATTGTTAAACCAATCTATAACGCGTTATGATATAATTTCATTTGATATTAAATCTATTAAAATAAATTTAAAACGGATATAAACTGAATAACTTCTTATCGATTTATATATTTTTAAAAATAATTAAACATTTTAAATTATCTGAAGTTTTAAACTTCGTTTCCAAGTATAATATCAAAACTTTGCAGTATTTTAAATATATATTACCTTATTTTATGCATAATTAAATTTATTTTAATTTACTTTCTCGCATTATATTATAAGTAAGCACGCATTTAAAATGATTTTATATATTTTTGAACGTTTTATGGTTGAAATTATAGCAAATAAATTTAAATTAATTTACTTTCGCCGACATAAAATTTGCATTTTATGTTTAAGATTTAAATTTAATAACAAATAAAGCATTAATTACTTTATAAATGTGCTTAAGATTAAACTTCAAAATTAGTTTGACGTATAATCGCTATTCTAATTCTTAATTTCCTAAAAAACAATTTTTTTTTCAAGAAAAATCTATGATCGAATTAAAAAAAAATGCCTTTCTTTTAGTCGAACTCTTTACTGTAAAAATTAATTAAAATTTTGTACACGAATTATGACTATTTAATACCCCTTAACATTTAGCAATTTATATATTAATTATTAACTTAATATATTTTTTAAATTTCTAGATTTGTTTAGGATTCAAAAATTACAAATTTGATTTCAATTTTTTTTTAATTTTCTTTTAAATGAAAACTTTTAAGCTAATTAAAATTTAATATATATTAAAAAATAAAAAATAAAAATGTTAAGTTGTCTTTCCCCTTCGAAGCTTTCAGAATAATATAAAGTTTGATATGTAGAAGCGATAAGATAGCTTTTTATACAAAGAAATGATAGACGATAGAGAAGTTGCATGACTTTCAATTGTCCATCATTGTTAAGCTACCGAATTCTTAATGTGTTTATTCACAAATAAAAATAGCCAAACTTAAGAAATAGCCTATCAGTTGTTTTTGTTTAGTACAGAGCATATGATTTTGTATTTTGTTCTCGAGATGAGAACCTTCTGTGCTGGTATTTTTCTCTTCAGACGCTTCTAACAAGAACGTTGCTTAAGAAGTGTTGCTAAATAGAATTTAATATTAAAATCAATACGAAAAGTGTGACGAAAGAATCTGCCTCTAGAAGTAATATAAAATGTCATTTCATCCAACATATTTACCAAACCCTTGTAAGAGGTCTTATGTGACATAAATAGTAGTTGATGCATTCATAAAAATATCGTATTGTCATATATTGAACTGCAATACAAAGACAACCATTCCATAATGTATAAATCATACAAAGTACTGAATCATATAGATCTGGTCAATTCTGGATAATGTTATCATTCATCAATGTTGCGTTTTCTGAAAACTGAAATGTTTTTTTCTTCAAATATTCAAGGATTTTGATACAAATTTCACTTTGAAAAAAATCTTCTTGTATCATTTTAATTAAGTTTAAATGTGTTTTTTTATTATATCTTATACAATATTTATTGTAAAATTTTATAAAAATTAATAAACTTATCAAATATTACAACGTNATTCATTTAAACAGAAGGCAATGATAAATACCCATAGGTATTATATGTAACGATATATATTACATTTTTTTGGTAGAATTTCCTAATTCTTAACTGTATCGGTATCTGATTGATACAGGCACCATAGCCTGAAACAATTGTAAAGTAGGAAATTTGTAAACGTTGTATCTATCTTCGGCTTTAATATATAACAATAGCTTAAGGGAGGGGAAAAATATTTTTAAAATGGAGCCAAGTTAAATCTATTAAATTATTTTTAATTCCAGTAGAAGCAACGGCTGTAAAATCCTTGATTTCTTACACGGGCGCTCCATTTACTGGAAAAATTCCATTCCGCCCAACTACCTCCTTCCCCTTACCGACGGGTGGAACAATTCTGAGTCATTATTATGGACTCACCCAAGGAGGGAATACAGAACAGGAGGAGATGATGCACGTGGGAGCGATCTTGCGGTTATAGAAAAATGCTTCGGGCATTCGTCATCGAATATACAAAACGATGACGTTATGATGACAGCCATCTTGCTTTCCTCTAAGGAGAAAACTTATTTTCGTTAAAAAGCCTTTTCTGAATTTATATAGCGGTCCTTAGCAAATTTAATTTGCTTGAAATATTCAAACTGAAATCAATGGAAATGATTTAATCTAGCTTACATCTTTGATCCCTATTGTTTAATTAACATTTATGTAATGAAAATAATTTAAACTAAACCGAAATTATGTAAATAAATGATCTAGAAGAGCATAATATCGAGAAAAACATGATTCTTCTGTTTTAATCCTACCAATGACTAAGTGCATTGATTATTAAAATCAGATATCTAACCCCCTCATTGGATAAAGTATCGAGCATGAAGCAACTCTAACTCCTGAAAATTCTAATATTTTTTTAAAATATAAACGCTTCTAATTCTTAAATTACTGTATTTATTTATTTATTTGAAACGTAAGAATTTCATAATATACTTTTTTAAAGTTATCTTCACGCTTATTACTCGCGGTTTTGCAAGTTTTATCTACTTCAGCACGCAGTAAACGAAAAAGATATAGGATAATCCGTAACGAATGAGATCCAGACCTCTCATTTACCATAAGGCATTGCACCCACCTGCTGTGAAGTTATATGGGCTGAGTCCCATCTGGTTTTTTCTTTTTTAACATTTGATATTCTTTATTAAAAATATTCTTTTTCGTACAGTCTCTCGTTAAATTATTACAGAAATTCTTCTAAAATACACATATATATATTGCATATAATATATATTAAACTCTAAATTGCTTCTTATAAATTGCTAGTTTATAGTTTTTCTCCTTTCAATAGACTATTTTTTATTCGAAATATACTAGAATAATAATATTGTTTATACATTTCTAATAAAAAATGATACTATTTTATTATATTATTATTATTTTTTAATATAACAGAAAACAATTTATCACAGTCACTTGCTTTAAAAACAATTTACATCATTTGTAAAATCATTATTACCATGAATGATCCTAAATATAGTTTATTTATATAAATTTTACTAGATTTAAAGTTATTATTAAGTTAATTTATATTCTGAGAGTTTATATTTATTGATTAATTAACCTATTCATTGATCAAAATATTTACAGAAGAGAAATTTATAATTTTGTTTACATAAACACGAATATAATTTGATAAAAAAGAATAACATAAATTTTTTTCTCAATTTCTCTCGATGTTATCCTTTTTATTTCGGGGAGGAGAAAATTCTTGAAAGGGTTCGAACAGACTTAATTAAAAAAATGTATAATTTATTTTGAAAAATCGTAGAAACATTTAAAGCTTAGTAAGCAGTCGTAAGTGATTCTGGACTACAGTGAGTATTATATAATCAATCATAGCCGTAGACCATCATGTTGTAGTAGTCCATGCACGCGTGTTGATCGGCGGAGCAGACAGTGATGATGATGAAGAGGGCAAATTAAAGACTACCGTTCATACAGGAACGACTGGCGATTGGAGCGTGTCTATATCTCTTTCTTTCAGTTAGTGGGTGGAGAAAATAAAAAAAAAATTATATTTTAGGTTAACCAAATTAAGTCTTTCTTCCGTATAGAGTACATAAGAGCCAGGCTTTAAATAATAATTCCTAATTTGTGGTATCGAAAAGAACTTTTTTTTCGAGTAAAAATCACTTAGATATTTTGTAATAGTTATTTACTAATTAGGCCTGTAAGATTTATAATTAATGATAAATTAATTTGACGTTAGAAAATATTTGTTAAAAATATAACGCTTTATATATATTTTTTTCTTCCCTCTTCGGTTTTGATCTTCTTGAAAGTTCTCTTCGCTTAAATTATAATCTCAAAGTAGGCAGACATCCTCCACCTGTCAAACTCAAAATAGATTTAGGCCCTATTCTTAAATCCGATTTGATCATATTTTAAAAGCTGACAGCATTGGAACCGCATAAACATAGTTAGGCCAAGTATCATAGGATATCCAGAGATTTGGAAATTTGATAAAAACATCTATTGATGTTGAATATAGTCGTAGATAGTGTCTACGTTCTAAATATAATACAAAACTGATTTTTCCTTTAATAAATCTTAATAAAATTTTGCTTATTTGGATGTTATAATTGAAAATTCAGCTCATTAGAATACTTTTTAAATTTTTACTCATAGAAAACATTAATTATTGAATTTTTTTATCTATTAAAAATTGAGATAAAATTAAGGGTTTTTTTTAAATAAAATAAATAATTATTTTATGATTATTTTCATTTAGAAATGCTTTTTGTAATGAATATCTTAGTAACATACACGCTGTCATAAGCTTATAACTTAAATGGCATAGATAATAATTGTACAAAATCAATATTAATTATTCCCCACTATGATAATTGAATGAACATAAATAAGCACTTAGCCAATTAGATCATTTTCTTTTGAGTTATTACACAGATCTTTATCCTAAATGTGAGGAAAAATAATAATAAAACTTATGACAAGAGAATGTAAAATTTCACATTCGATATTTGTTATTTATTGAACTATTTTAAGAATAATTTAACTTTGAATTCAGATATTTATGTATACGAGATTGAAAGCTTTTATTTTAACGAATATTCATAAAAATTCAGTTTATCAATAACAAATGGAGAATAAAAGTTTGTATAGAAATGTAAATAAATATTTAAAAATAGAATATTATTATTTTGAAAATATATTTATTAAAAATTTCAAAAAACTATTATTGAATATAAATATTTGAATAATTTCAGTTTTATTCGCGATTATATAGAAAATATTCCAGTGAAGATAAATAAATAAATAATCGTTATGTTGTTTTGACAGCATTATATTGTGGACTTAACGCTTTTCCACATACATCCGTATCCCATTGAATACCAAAGTGGACCAACACAGGTGACACTTTGCAAATCTCTACAGTTGCAATCCTCAGCTGTGCTTGGACATCCATCCCTGATAAACTCTACTGTGTGTGTGTTGGATTTGACAAATGACGTGGGTCTCGGCTCAAATGTTTCAATCTCCTCACCCCCTTTCTCTCCAACTATCCCTTGGCAGAGCCGGTCAGATAGCCCGAGGTTGTCAGACGTCATGGACACCAGAAGGGGAAACAAGTACGTAAGTGGCCGTTAGCTACGCCTAATCTCTGGCTAGCTTGGCTGACGGTGATGATTTATGATGATGGGGGAAGTGCCAGGGATTCCTCTGGCAACGATGGTACCTACCATTCTACGGTTTTGGGGGTGGTACAAAGAAGGATACGTCGCCCCACGATGTCGAATCCCAGCTCACATCGTATGATTTGGCTTGATTTATCTATTTTTCGACTCTGTAGATTCCCGAATCTACAGCTTGATTCTTCGGAAGTGGATTTTGCAGAAAATTTTTCTCTAGATTTTTCTTTATCCTATTTTAACTGTAAAAAAGGAAGTCTACTGCAAAAAATCAATCTCTTCTGTATTCTGGAATTCCAGATTTCTAAGGTAATGAATGAAACTTTTTCTCAGCTTCGTTTAAATATAAATTTAAAATTAAATAATTAATTAAAATAGTTATACGATAATTATTCTTATTTCTTAATTAAAATTTAAAATTTCGAAATTAATATTTTACGATATAAAATGAAATTTCTTTGAATGAAACTTTTTAATGTACTTTTTCAGAATTTTGATAATTTTCTTTAAATTATTTCTGATAAACGTAATATTTTCGAAAATAATAATTATTAATTTTGCATAAAAATTGCTAAAGATATTTTTGGTAAGCTCTTAGAGTATGAAAAGTAGAATTCTACCACGCGAACCAAAATTTCCTTAAAACGACTATTTTCCGCTTGCCTTGTTCCATTCCTTCCGTCTCCCAAACAGAATTTCTCTGACTAACGGTGCTGAAAATCTTGTTCATTAACAAACTCGGGGATCCTTTACCGACTGACAGCGACAATTTCCTACTTTGCACCCAATAAATTGCGCAAATACCCTACACCTATTAATATACAGTCTAAATATTTTTCGTTTCTTGCAACGAATTCTTTTCAGTCTAGAACTATTTTCGTATTTCCTTCTCCGAAACCAATATTTTTTCTAGTAATTTATAGAAATATAATAGTCTCTCTAGGCCATTTAAGAGTGGATATAAACGCTGCTACCTTTAATATTAAATCTAGAAATAAATAAAGAAGAAAAATGTTACGTTTGATAATAACTTTTGATAAAGTAGAATGTAAATTTTAAAATATTGTTTAAATATAAACGTAATGGCTAGAGAGTTTTAAAAGAATTAAAGACAGCTCAATCTAATAATTTTAATGAGATTTTCACGATTTTTATTTTCGTACGTAAGTAATTATAGGCTTATTTACATTATCAAAGTAGAAACAATGAACGAAACGAAGCGATATATATGCAGAAAGACAAAAATCGTAAATATAAGTAGTGCATTTAGTGTCCATCAATAACCGTACAACGTACTCAATTAAAATCTATTGAAAATTTACTGTAGATATCTGAAAAGGTCCACAGTTTTGTTAGAATAATTAGAGAATTGGTTTTATCTAGACGTATAAACTAATGGTAGGGAATATAAAAACATAATTACATCTGAAACAAGGTAGTTGATTATGTGTTCAAAATCAGTAATACTCTTTTGTTATTCGACATTTCATGTGTTAAGTCCATTAAATCAACCGCATCATGACCAAACGTTTGATCAATGGCCGACGTTTTTGTTGTTCAATGATCCGTTAAACACGAACGGTGCACTAGTAAAACATTCTGACAGATATTTGACTCGCTGCCATCAGAAACGGGCGAGGGTGTAATTGAGACACGTAAAATGCCTCACAGTTTGTTTGCACGTTTCACCAGCTATTCAGGTATTAAAGCTCTGACCTATTACTCATTAAGCAAATATCATTTGGGTTAGTATCTTTTGTTTCCTTTCCATCAGCGGATGAAAAACAAGGATACATATCGATTGACCATAATCCAACTCACTCATTACCACTTCTGTATTATAGCAAGAGTGAATCGCTGGGCATTTCCGCCATTCGTCCCCATCTTCCTGTGTATGAGAGCGCGGAATGGTTGGAAATTTTTACCTAGCACCGGATCCCTACGCCATTTCCGTTCGAATCGCTCATTTGCTGCGTTCCATTGTCCTTCACGCGGAAGTCAACCTAATGAAGCGCTGCTTCCGTCGGAGATAGGAGTTTCAATTCCGGTGCAAAGGGTGTCTCTTTGCCATCGATCCCCAAGTACTCACGTGATGAGCTGTGTGCTTATGAACACTGATGAGCATAAAAGCTCATTTTTGTTCTAATGCTTTCCATTTCTTTGTGGTGTCAAATTTCTTTTCTTCGAACTCATTCATTTTCTTTTTCATACTCAATTGCCATCTTCTTTACGACATTATTTTCATCCTAAATGAAGGGATCAACTTGTCTTTATATTGAAATCTGTTCGCAGTCCCGTTTCCAAAATTCTTTTGCATTTTTTTTTCCCGTCTCCTTCCACGGAATTTTTTTTATTTTTACTCATTTTATCCCATTGACTCGCTATTGTTCCCTCGGTCATTCGCCCAAATTGACAGGAGGGGATTTGAATAAGACTAGCACCCGTCGCTTTTCTCTTTTCTCTTCAGCGAATCGCACTATCTTCCAAGAGAGACAGAAGATCATCGAGCGAAACTTCGATTTCTTCTTAGATCTTAGAGACTCTTTTTTAAAAAGAAAAAAAAAATATCTTCTTCGCTTGGATGCCTGTCTTTTGCGTCAGGTTTAAAATGTCGAAGTTCGAGATGGTAATTCTCAACCCGCTGTCCGGAACCAAAAATAATACCCACGAGAGATCACCCGGAATGTGTGGAGGCTCTAATTTCATCCTGTTTTTCAATCTTCATCTTTTTAAAACCCGTACAAGCTGTGGAAAATGGCGTGCTCTCCCTCTTCTTATTAAACATTCTTCTTTCTCTTCGTAAAATCGTTAATCGTTTGATATATTTTTACTTGCTAGAGTATAATGTTCTCAATAATTAGTCATCGCTAACTTTCTAAATTTAATTAAGTAATTTAAATATGGGTCAATGGTAATTACTACAATTTTTACTATTGTTAAACCAATCTATAACGCGTTATGATATAATTTCATTTGATATTAAATCTATTAAAATAAATTTAAAACGGATATAAACTGAATAACTTCTTATCGATTTATATATTTTTAAAAATAATTAAACATTTTAAATTATCTGAAGTTTTAAACTTCGTTTCCAAGTATAATATCAAAACTTTGCAGTATTTTAAATATATATTACCTTATTTTATGCATAATTAAATTTATTTTAATTTACTTTCTCGCATTATATTATAAGTAAGCACGCATTTAAAATGATTTTATATATTTTTGAACGTTTTATGGTTGAAATTATAGCAAATAAATTTAAATTAATTTACTTTCGCCGACATAAAATTTGCATTTTATGTTTAAGATTTAAATTTAATAACAAATAAAGCATTAATTACTTTATAAATGTGCTTAAGATTAAACTTCAAAATTAGTTTGACGTATAATCGCTATTCTAATTCTTAATTTCCTAAAAAACAATTTTTTTTTCAAGAAAAATCTATGATCGAATTTAAAAAAAAATGCCTTTCTTTTAGTCGAACTCTTTACTGTAAAAATTAATTAAAATTTTGTACACGAATTATGACTATTTAATACCCCTTAACATTTAGCAATTTATATATTAATTATTAACTTAATATATTTTTTAAATTTCTAGATTTGTTTAGGATTCAAAAATTACAAATTTGATTTCAATTTTTTTTTAATTTTCTTTTAAATGAAAACTTTTAAGCTAATTAAAATTTAATATATATTAAAAAATAAAAAATAAAAATGTTAAGTTGTCTTTCCCCTTCGAAGCTTTCAGAATAATATAAAGTTTGATATGTAGAAGCGATAAGATAGCTTTTTATACAAAGAAATGATAGACGATAGAGAAGTTGCATGACTTTCAATTGTCCATCATTGTTAAGCTACCGAATTCTTAATGTGTTTATTCACAAATAAAAATAGCCAAACTTAAGAAATAGCCTATCAGTTGTTTTTGTTTAGTACAGAGCATATGATTTTGTATTTTGTTCTCGAGATGAGAACCTTCTGTGCTGGTATTTTTCTCTTCAGACGCTTCTAACAAGAACGTTGCTTAAGAAGTGTTGCTAAATAGAATTTAATATTAAAATCAATACGAAAAGTGTGACGAAAGAATCTGCCTCTAGAAGTAATATAAAATGTCATTTCATCCAACATATTTACCAAACCCTTGTAAGAGGTCTTATGTGACATAAATAGTAGTTGATGCATTCATAAAAATATCGTATTGTCATATATTGAACTGCAATACAAAGACAACCATTCCATAATGTATAAATCATACAAAGTACTGAATCATATAGATCTGGTCAATTCTGGATAATGTTATCATTAATCAATGTTGCGTTTTCTGAAAACTGAAATGTTTTTTTCTTCAAATATTCAAGGATTTTGATACAAATTTCACTTTGAAAAAAATCTTCTTGTATCATTTTAATTAAGTTTAAATGTGTTTTTTTATTATATCTTATACAATATTTATTGTAAAATTTTATAAAAATTAATAAACTTATCAAA